>NC_137265.1:23792449-24047017 GCF_053477335.1 Acartia tonsa
TAGGGAGGTGATATCATTATCCTATCTTTGTACATTTAAATATTTGATTCACTACTCAACTTTATTAGAATTAATTTCTTAGTTGCAATGTTTTAAACAGAAAATTTAAAAAGTTCATAAAAAGATTATCTGGTCGTTATTACGTCTAAATGCTGCGATTACTATTGTCCCTTTTTTATATCAATTTTATTATAAGAAAACAATTGAATAATAGTATCGAATCTCTCACATGGAAACTTAATAGAATTTAATTATGAAGCCGTCAGAGGCCAGGGAACTTACATTACAGAACTGCTGTGGGCACAATCTAGCAATGCTTCTCCCAGGGAATAGATAGAAAATTATATTTCCTAAGCATTTAAATATTTGGATGTATGAACTATGTAAATCTGCGTATTGTATTACTGAGCACTTTTTAAATTATTTAGGTATCGTATATTTGGTTGGGTTTCGCCACAACTAATAGTTTCTTAAATTCTCAAACTGGGGCACTCGAAAATGTTTCTTTTTTCAAATTGTGAATCTATTATGATGTAGTGAAGTGGAGAGGGTAGTCAAAGCATTCCCAGGTGTCCCAGGTGTACCCAACTCAGCTCTACGTCAGGCCTGGGATGTCGACAGACGTCAAACCCGAGTTATGGAGTATTATGATAATCTCAAGATTTCTACCTGTAGTCTGCCAGGTACATTTCATTTTAGCAGGAACTATTCACTATAAAATGCATACTAACGGTTTAAATAAATTATTTTTAAAAATATTGGAGACTTTTTGGTTTCAAAGCTATACTACACTATAATAGTTTTTGTCCTGTCCTTATGTAATTCTAGGCCTTCTTTTTTTTTGCATGAATGTGTGATAAACTGCTATTTCTCTTAGGTCCCCTCTGATTTTCCTTTTTTTGCTTATGCTTTGATTTGACGTATTTATCATGTTTTCATTTTTTGTTCAGGTTTGGATGAGTTATTCCATTTAGAGTTGGACGATAAAATGGAGAATTCTTCTGGTGTGTGGCACGAAGTTTATGGAACGCTACGCCAGAAGACAAATCCTACCCTAAGATCTCTTATTTCTGTGATATGCAAGGTACAATGGATGTATAATATACGTGGATATCATGACAAGGGTAAAGTTATCGTCAATATTGGTTGCTATTTCCCCTGTCATTTATTAGGCAGTTCGTATATTAAGTACGAAGGGTGGAGATGGGGTAAAGGGTTGGGATTTTCCATGTACCTTTGAGAAACCTCACTGTAATAGAGAACCATATTGGTTCAGCGGTTAGCGAGATCCTTTGCAGACATCCTGTTACATTTTGTACAAGAATATCTTAATTTTTGTAACTGAATCTCTACCTAACTTTTTTTGTAAGGAGTCAAGTCAGATAGTTGATTTAAGTCCACTAACAGATCTGGGCAACATAAGTGAAGATATTCGACGACATTTCTCTACAGTTCTTATCAAGTGCATTCCGAAGGTAAACTATTTTCTGCATGCTTGTTGTCTAGTTCAATTATGGATTACACCGCGACATACTAATGACGTTAAAATTGTTGTGTATGTACATACATCAATGGATATAAAATGATTGGATATTGTGAAAGGAGACTTTTTTTCGTCAATTTAGGTTGCTAATATAGTCATCAGCTGATAGTCAATACGTTCCTCCATCGTCAGGGGAGGGAATGGAGTAAAGTCTCAAGGGGGGGGGGGGTCTGTCAATATCTGCCTATTCTAAATCCACCCATACTATTAGGATCTCCAGAAAAAGGGTACTGTGGGGTTATTTTGTTTCTCTTAGTCGAAGGTATACAATATACATAGATTTATCGTCCATTGTCATATCCTTGCATCTAACTTGATTATATTTTTCTTTTTAAGATGATCTATCTACGAGAGCTGAACTTTGAGAATCGCCACGCAAATTATAATCTACCACAGGTACAGTAATCTAATTTTAATTGGTATGAGTAATCCTTGTTAGGTCTATTTTCCCTAAATTGAACAAAAAGTTGAAAAAGTAACAGCTAACAGCTCAGCCGTTTAGCCGTTTTTTGGTTATTTTTAGGGCTTTGTCATAAATTACGTAGGGATCAACTTTTTAAAACATATTTTTGCTTTAAATCATGTGAAAAATGATACCTACCAAAAACTATTTTTTAAATTTCTAGTACCAGCAACTACCGGCTAGAACCGTTTGAAAACGTTTTGGAGCGGCAAAGAATATTATGTGGAGATAGGTTTCGTGACGGATTTGCTCTGAAAATAGCTAAACGGCTGAGCCGTTAGCCGTTACTTTTCCAACTTTTTGTTCAATTTAGGGAAAATAGACCTATCAAGGATTACTCATGCCAAGTTTCGTAACGAAAATCGGATTCTAAGTGCCATTTAATTATTGATTACGAGATGGTTGCATTAACCCTCCCCCCCCCCCCCCCCCTTATAAAAGCTTTCTTCTGTATGGACCTCTAAGACAATGGTTTCAAAGAATTTGATTATTGCCAATATGAAATTTTGCATATCTCGACTTCCATTTCTCATAGGATTTCGATTTTCTAGACGTTCTATGGGGGGGGGGGGGGAGGGGGGAAGCAACAATTTACCGCTACACTCTAATAATAACCCTTATAACCCTAACATGGTTAACATTGGTTTAGATAGACAACGAGCATGTAAAGCTGATTGGAATCCACTGCAAAAACTTGGAGATTTTGAACATTTCATTTCACAAGTCAATAACAAAGGAAGGATTTGCTTATTTAGGTAGGTTCTTTAATTTTGTTTCTTTTAATTAAATACTAGCGGCTATGCCTCTAGAGGCCTCTAGTAGAGGGGGGGAGGGGGCTTACTAAACTGATTTTATTCTTATAATATTTCATTTTGATATCGCGGAAAGCTGTCTATAATACGATGCAATAAATAACTATTCTCAGGAGGAAATAAAGACCCCGAGATTGGAAATGGTTGTTTTAAATTGTTAAAGCTGTACATCTATGATATCTCTGTGTATGAGAAGGAAGTTGCGAAGGTAAGCTTATAAGTATTCAGGGGTGTATATTCTGCACAAGATTTATTTTTTTTCCCCTGCTACAAAATTTTTTATTTTTTTTCCCCCCTAGATTTTTCTTAAAAAGTAGGGGGGAAAATAGAAAAATATTTAAAGAACTCTATATTTTATTTATTTTATTCCTCCTACCACTCATTTTTTTAGTTTTTTTTTAACCAAGGAGGGGGGCGAAATGGAAAAAATGTTTTCAGTTTTCTTAATTTTTACATTTTTTTTCCCTCCAACCACTTATTTTTTATTTCCCCCCCCCCCCTGAGCCGGGGATCCCATGCAGAATATACACCCCTGTAAGTATTTTAGAGCGTAGATACACTATAATCAGTGTTTGTTCGTCCGTCGGTCTGTCGATCTCTAAAGAGAACTGTCTTAAATAGGTCTGACTGATCTTGACACAGACTTATATCTAAACAGTATTACTGTTTACTGGAGACTGCTGCATTTCCTTTTTTTATTACAGCTTAGTTACTGGTAGCAAAAGAGAAATTATTTAAATGTATGAAATAGGCTTAAGTTAGTTTTCTTGGGCATTTTTTTAATAAAAATCCTCCAATATAACCCATAATAGTTTCTTAATAAACTTCAAACGACATAAATCAATGATTATTTTTATAAAGGTTTCGGGATTAATTCATGATTTGCCGCATAGTACTCTTTGATTTATTTGACAATTGAACATCTGCTTCATAACTTTTTTTTGTCTGTTTTCCGTCCATGGATAACTACTTATGGATATGGCCTTTAATGTTACAAATGTAAACTTGATGGCTATACAGCTTTCTCACAAGTTCTTGACATTTTTATTTTCCAGCTTGTTATACAACTGCCAAACCTCAGATTTCTTGGATACAAAGAAACTGGAAAGGTAAAATTTTCCTTATTTTTAAATCAGGGATTGGAATAATAAAACTTTCTTGATTAGTATATTAAGTTTATAGTCCAGTTTCTTCGCCTTCCCTGATGAAAATTCTTGATGAAGGGGAAGTTAAAACTCATCAGGGAATAAAAAAAAATCGGAAGTTTGCACTCCCCCCACGGCCTAAACCAAAATTATGAGCACGCGCCTGATAAACGGGGTGCTGCCACTTCTACCACGAGCAAAAATATAGTCACTGTGTTTTTGACCAAAAGTAGATGTGTTTATGTCAAATTAGATTTTCCTATATTTTTGGCATTATTTTTTATCCACTGTCAGAATTACAGTAGGTATATTAACATGTTTTAATTAAGGTTATTCGAACCCTGGACAAGTACCCCAATAGTGTGAAGATAAACATCACTCATGTGGATAACAGGGGTAGCAAAGCAAGACGTCTCGATTATTCGGCCCTGAGGTTAGTACCTACCTATGCGTTTTTATAGAGCAGCTACGCTACGAAAAGATCTTTTTTGCGATGTAGAGTTATCTTGAGTCCTTATGTAGAGACTTGACTGATTGAGTCCTAAAAGTAACAGGATGTTCGTATGTGTGTTTGTACTGAAGGATCTCGCTAACCGCTGAACCGATTTGTTAGTGAAGGGTTCTGCCCAGGGTGGGCATACAAAAAACCCACCCAAAAAAAAAAGTGTTTTTGGGTTGGGTTGGGCTGGGCTTTTTAAAAAAACCTGGGTTTTTCCCCACCCTGGTTCTGCCCCTTGAGTCCACTAGGGGCATGAATTAATTGTATTGTAATATTTCAGATGTAAAAGAAGCCTAATCAATGCCATGGTAAACGTGGTGCCGAATGTTGCAAATCTAAAACTCAGGTGAAGATAATGTTAGAATTTTGTACTCTAGGGGCTCTTAGGGTGGAGATGAGTAATTTTTTCCAAGGGATGATTTCCCATAAGCGATTGGGTTGTTGTACCCTCCCCATAAGAACCCAACTTATGAATTTGTATCAAATTATACACTTATATGTAAAAACGTGCAATATTTTTTTTTAATATTCCTGGTAATTTTGGTATTTATAAATTCTTTTAAAATTTCATCATGCTGCGGTACTTATGGACATACCTATTCTTGTTGTCAGGGTGACTGATGACGACGTCGCGGGCCTCGTCCGTCTGGATCATGTGGCTACTGTTGAGCTTGTCTACCATTGTGGATCCATTCAGAGTCCCAGTGTTGGCACACACTACTTTATGCAAGGTAAATATTTCAAATTGGTGGGACAATTCTATCAATTGTAAGTGTTTTTAGTCTTCTTTAAATTGTTTTACATTTTCACACATTTTCACACATTTTCACTCATTTTCACTTCTTCTGGAAGAGAGTTCTGTTAGAGAAAAAGTTTTTTCTTAGTTCCGTTCTTAATTTTTGTGTTTTAA
Organism: Acartia tonsa; assembly: GCF_053477335.1. Lineage (NCBI taxonomy): Eukaryota > Metazoa > Arthropoda > Copepoda > Calanoida > Acartiidae > Acartia > Acartia tonsa. The sequence goes on from NC_137265.1 coordinate 23,797,822, forward strand.
AATTGTATTTACAGGGAGGTAAACGGTTAACTCTGTTAATAGCGCAGTTACTCTAAAAATATTAGTCATTTTATTAGCCATCTTTAAGAAACATTTATCAGGATTTGCGAGAGTCTTCCACAATAGACATGTATTCTCTATCAGAGAGAGAGTTGACAATGGACTGTTTATTACACCAGTCCCCAAAGTTTGATAATAATGTTTCGTCTTCGTTGGCTTTGGGAACTTTTGTTGTATTCTACTAAAAGAGTAATTTTGTGTATCAACACTGCACTGGGGATGTACATCAATTTATTGGTCATTGTCTTATCCCTTTAGATCCCTCTATTTTACCTAAATTATCAGAAAAATAAAAATGACATCATCCAAAGACCTATCGAAAATTAAGAAAATCTGCTTTAAAACAGAGTTAAATTTGCTGGATTAGAATTGTTAGCCATTCTAAAAAATCATGTATTGTATCTGTCTTAACCTCTTTTCAACAGCTACGGCAGTATCTTTAACATCAGAAATGACTGCAATACAAACAACAGCATCAACTGCAGAAATAACAGGTTTCTCAATAACAGCATCACAAGCAGAACCAACAGGTTCATCATTAACAGCTACGGCAGACCCAACCGGTTCATTATCAACAGCTACGGCAGTACCAACCGGCTCATTATCAACAGCTACGGCAGTACCAACCGGTTCATTATCAACAGCTACGGCAGTACCAACCGGCTCATTATCAACAGCTACGGCAGTACCAACCGGTTCATTATCAACAGCTACGGCAGTACCAACCGGCTCATTATCAACAGCTACGGCAGTACCAACCGGTTCATTATCAACAGCTACGACAGAACCAACCGGTTCATTATCAACAGCTACGGCAGTACCAACCGGCTCATTATCAACAGCTACGGCAGTACCAACCGGCTCATTATCAACAGCTACGGCAGTACCAATCGGCTCATTATCAACAGCTACGGCAGTACCAACCAGCTCATTATCAACAGCTACGACAGAACCAACCGGTTCATTATCAACAGCTACGGCAGTACCAACCGGCTCATTATCAACAGCTACGACAGAACCAACCGGCCACGCACTCTCATCAACAGTTACGGCAGCTTTATACGCAGATTTCTGCTGACCAGCTCCATAGTCAGCACTTGTACAGATAAAACCACTACCAAAAATGGTTCGCCACAACATAGACTGGCCCACTTTCTGGTAGGTTGATGGAAACACGTCAGGATGTGTATTTCCAATGATGATATCTAAGCCTCCACTAATATATGTAAATCTTTCTGGCGGCATCTTAAATATTTCGGCGGCGGTTTCCGGATGGACCGAGCGCATCTCGTTGCCACCTCCGAGGTTAGGCATAACAGCTGCCTCAAATTCTCTCAAGTCACCATCCCTGTCCTTCAGATAGAACACCACATTGCGGCAGGATGATTCACTACCGTCAGAAACAGAAATGTTTGTATATCTGCCGGTAGATTTCAGCTTCAACTTGCTGGACAACTTCTCAGACCCAAGTGATAGATTTGCACCAGAATCAAACCTGACGGCGGCATGGCAGGCGCCGCCGCCAGGTGCTACAACTGGAACTATTTGCAGCAGAAAGGTACATGTGCTAGGCGCAGAACTTGATTTGTAGACTGTATTCACACTAGCACTAGCCTCATGCAACATACGACTATGATAACTGTCGTAATTATTGGTGCCACAGACACCAAGCTTATCCGAGTTAGATGAACGACGTTCCATCTCTCTAAGCCTTCGGTACATATCACGTACTTCTTGGCGCAACTCCATGGAAATTTTAAGCACTCCCATGTCCATCCTCACCTTCTCAACGACGTCGAGGTTCCTGGCGACAGTGCTCGACCTCACGTCGTCTGAATCATTGTCAAGCCAGTGCAGAATTTTCGTACACTGTTCCAACGACGCATAAACTTTATCTGCAACAGTTTTCTGTTCACTAGCTTCATCCAAATCACGCTTGAACTTGCGCATCTCACTAGTCTCCACGGCAGATTTTAGACTTTTTATTAGGTCAGATTGGTCCTTGACCTCACTAAAAATGTCACGAATTGATTTTAAATTCACATTTTCACATGAACTAAAACTTTGGCAGGCTTTTAGATTTTCATAAAACACTTTTATCTGTTCGTCAAACACCTCTAGCCTTTCATTGCCAATAGCGATAGCTCGCTCAATTTTCTGCTTTTTAGTGAGCACCATATTGATTCACTAGGTAATTATTTCACAGAAAAATTGTCAATGTTTTTTGCATCAATACACTATATGCTATTGATTTATTGAAGAATGCTAACGCCTATTCTTCAGATTCTTTGAAGAATGCTAATGCCTATTCTTCAGAACCATTTGAAATTGCTTGTGCAGCTCCTTCCAACATCAGGTTATTTGAAATTTGCTAATGCCTAAACTTCAAACTTCACTTCTTTGAAATTGCTTGTGCAGCTCCTTCAAACATCAGGTTATTGAAATTTGCTAATGCCTAAACTTCAAGTCCTTTGAAATTGTCTCAACCATGACACTTTGGTTGAGTATGACTTCCGAATTAGCGGGAAGTTCTCGAGATCTGTTGGCGAACATACAAACCCCCAATACCAGGAACCATCAAGTTTCAACAGCAGGTTTGAATATAGATATATTGATGAAATTATTTCAAAGTCCTGAAATTACAAAATCAATTAATTCATAATTCCAGTTATTTATAACCACGTAATCTTAATTGCTTTTTAAAAATCATTTTTCTCTACGGTTAAGAATCTTTGGAAACTTTGGCTTTAAAGGAAAATTATTTGGTTTAATAAATCATTGTTAAATGCAAAAATAAAGGCACATAAAAATTACTAAAACATATATTAATCATAATTAAGTTTCATGCTTAGCTGGCTAAAGCCTTTTTTAAAACTACATATAATCGTCCTATACACCATTCTTCTTAATAAAATTAACAAATTCTACCTGAAGTTCTTATGGTTTCAAATCCCTGGTATACTAGGGTTGTTCACGCACTATGAGACCAATGATAGGCCCAATTTTGTTCTCCGAAATCTTCACACACTCATATCTCATTCAAAAGTGAAAAACGTGGGCGCATATAAACAATCCATACCGCGTCACTTTATGAAAGGAAAGTCAAACAAGACGACATTTGCGCTTAATTTAGGATAATGATAAGGAATTAATTTCGAACTTGATAAACACAAAGCTTCCTCGAAAAGAGGTTAAGACACACCCCCCGTTTGAAAGTCAAATTAACTTCCTTAACGAGATTCAAGGTTTTTTTTGCGCTGAGCACTAGCAACATTTCTCACTAAACTCAACTCACCATAATCACATGAGAATGGCCACATCCCGAAAAACGTGACAATTTTTGCTCCTAACTAAATGAAACCCCGTGAAATGCATACACAATATTATACTCCTCACTAGGACTCATAATACCTCACATTTTAGGATAGAAGGATGGGGATTGGTTTGTACCATACAATATTCCAGGCACATGACACTCACAAGATCACATACACAAATCCTAAAATGGATAATCCTATTAATCATGATGTTGTAAATATAACAACTTATACTAAATAATAATCATTTCATAATCAATAGGTAATAAATCATTATTAATAAATCAATAAGTACCTACGAAATCAGGTCGAAATGTAAACAATAATGGTAAAATAAAACGAAATAAATCTTAGACAAGAAAATTAAGATTTATAGGTACTTAAAATTAAATTTGTTAAGCATCAAAAAGAGTAGCAAGAAAAAATATTTCAAAATCCTTGGGCAGAAAGTTTTTCAAACTTAATGAATAAGAACTGTACTATCTTAATCAACAATAAAACTTTTTAATACTTAAAGAATAGCAAAATAATAATAATATTTTTGTTAGAATTTTCATCAAAATTATGAAAAAAAATATACCAATTTTTCTTTGTAAAAGAAATATGAGACTTTAAATATGAATTTTCAATCATTCCTTGATCTGAATAAAATGTTTTACTTGATTGAAATTCATATATAATTTTTTAAAAAAAATCTGCTAAAAAAATACTTGATTTTTTTCTTAGAATAAATATTGAATCACGCAACCTCGACACATTTATTCTTTTTGGTAAACTTTTCAGGTAAGTTTTATAATGAATTGTACTTATGAAAAGAAATTAAACTCAATAAAATTAAATTTGAGCATATGAAATAGAATAAAAATTAATCGCATTTCGCTTGATTCTTATTTTAGGCATAAAAATAGGCATATGAAAATGTGGCTTTTTTCTAAATAAATGTTCTCAATTTTCATAAAATAAGAATCAATTATTGATCATAATTTTTAATAACCGCTTTTATTTTAATATCTGCGATAAAATGAAGGAAAGGTTAATTTAAAATATGCATAGTTTATCTTAAATTAATTCTGTGATATTCATATAAATAATAATCAATATTTTAATAATATCATACATCGTGTTCATTATTATAAATGCTTATCTCATAGAAAATAGAGTTTACATTTTTAAACATGAACGAAAATATATGTACCTAGGAAAATAATTGCTATAAAATACTTCTCAAGGTTTAAAATTTGTCTGAAGTCGCTAGGTACATATATTACTACGAATCTCTGCTCTCGGAATGAAGAAAAATCTTTACGCGTGGATTATTAGGAATCCTTGCCTCCGGAGTGAAAGAAAAACCTTTATTTGCTTACAAATTAAAACAAATATCTTGATTTTTTGCGATAATCTTTTTAAAATAATAATAAGAAATATTTTAAACATTATCATAATAATTTTACATGTTGTGTTCTTTACTTTAATGCATTATCTCATATGAGAATCTGAGAAATAACATTTTTTAAGCAAACGTGAACCATGAAAAAAATACCTCGAAAAATAATTTTTAAAAAAATCTATTTTTCTCAATCTAAAAAAATCTGCAAAAATCATTTGGTAGTTGATACACACAAACTTTTGCTTTTCAAAATCATACTTAAAGAAACAAAATCTTTTAAAATCTGCTTTAAAAGTCTAAACAATTTTGTAGAATTTTTGTGCTTAAATATGAACAATAAAATTAGTTGAATAATGAATACTTATTCTTTACAGAACCTTTTTAGGTTCCCTTCACAAGCTTAATATATAACTTGTATTATTTTTTCTTTAAAAGATCATTTTCACACATAAATAGTTTATGTTGTAAATTAGATTTGTGGGGTTGGTAGACTTTCAATAACTTTCTGGCGGCAACACCCGCCATATTGCAGGCCCTTTACCCTGTGTCGGGCGGCCAGCTTGGCAGCAGCCAGGTCGATTCTTGATTCACAACAGCACCAACCTCATTATCAGAACCGGCTGCAACACAACCAATTTCAGCATCATCATTGTGAACGGCCGAAATTTTGTAATTTCAGGACTTTGAAATAATTTCATCAATAAATCTATATTCAAACCTGCTGTTGAAACTTGATGGTTCCTGGTATTGGGGGTTTGTATGTTCGCCAACAGATCTCGAGAACTTCCCGCTAATTCGGAAGTCATACTCAACCAAAGTGTCATGGTTGAGACAGTATCGTATGTAGAAGGATAAAAAACTTTTCCTCTATAGGATAACTAAAGGACAAACAGACAACAACATTTTATAATAGCTCTATAATTATACGAGTAGGTATGACAGTTGGAATTTATCACCCTTTCTGTAAAAAAATTCTTTTCCTCACTTATGATTATATTATTCTCAGTGAGAGGCACGTACCTGACATCCCTGGCGCTGACCTGCCAGAACATGAGTGTAGCCACCCTGAAGGAGATTGCCAAGTCGTGTGTCAAGCTGCAGATGCTTTGGTACAGATCCAACCATTTCACACCAAATACTCAGGTATGAAGATATTAAATTTTTTATACTTGGTTGTATAAATTACACATAAAGTTGTATAAAAAGCCTGTCCTGGCACATTTTAAGGGAGAGGGGGGACATTGGATTGTGTATGTGTTACTTATAGTTTTTTACCCACGTTCTTATTCGTTGCCTCAAAAACTTTGGGTTCTGCTATTGAATTTTGATTGGTTGGTTCCTAGCTAGTAATGTCATAACTTTTTAAATAATGATTTTAATCAACATCATTGGGTTGGGAATGTTCGTTTAATGTTTAATGTCAGTGTTCGTCTATTGTCTTATCCCTGGTAATTTTTCAATTGTCCTAGTAGTAGCGAAGCTACTCTAATTTATTTACTTTGTCTGTCCATCCACCCGTAAGTCAGTCCGTAACGCTAAGGGAGTAAAGTGATTTCCTAAGCTGCTATTCAAAGTAGATGGCTGATTTTTTCAATACTAATGAGTATCTAGTATGGAATTTACTTTGTACTTTGTCGGTTGGTTTATTAGTCAGTCTACAAAATACAAATATTGAAAATACATGCGAAAGGTTCTTGATATTTCCATTCTTAATTTTAACAAATACTCTTTATACAAGTATTCCCATCCGTATTCCCATGACTTCACTTCTTATGGATGTTGTCTTCCTTGTTCTTTATAATGTTTTGACCAGGATGAGCTCCCAGTTGTGCATGACTACCTGACCAACCTTCACACTTTGTACCTCAGAGTTGGCAACAATGAACTGTACGTTGTGTCCAACTTTCCAACGGATGTTATTCCATTTCTCACAAGGTATTAGTTTTATTATTGATCCCTTAACTAAACCCGCGATTGTAGCGTTCTCGGGAAGGCGATATGTTTGAATTTCGGCATGACACCACGTCATAACTAAAGACGCTAAACTGGTTCCTTTTGCTGCTATGTCAGGTGCGTGGCATAAATATTTATTATTTATTATTGTACATTGCCCAAAAAATCGCAACGTGCCGCGTCTATACTAAAGATATAAAAAATGGTTCCTTCTGCTGTGCTATGTCAGGTGCGCAACATAAATAGTTAGAGAATTGCAACACATTACCAGGCACATTAAGGTCTACGTGCAATCAAAGGGTTGGTTGTCTGAAGGACGTTTGACCGTATATTAACACATCAATAAGCCAGATTTCGTTAATAGATACATCAAAATAAGACAAATTATTTATGTAACTAAAATAGGACTATTACGTTACATACTTGTATCCATACTTTTTACATGAAATTTTTAAAAAATCTTTGAACTTTTTTTTAAGGAATGCTCCATTGCGTGAACTAATAGTTGCAATCAGAAGTAATGTGATAAATGATAGATATGTTCTGAATCTCTTGAAACAGCCAAATTTTTCAGGTTAGGAAAGGGTGCGGATAAAAGGATGATAAATAAATCTTCCTTTAGGGGTGTAATTCTGAACAAGAATCATTTTTTTCCTTGAAAGGAAATATATTTCACCCCCCTTCCCCTTGCATTGTTTTTTCCCTAGGAGGGTGGAGGGGGGGGATTTTTATTAATCTTTAATTAATACATATGTATTTCCCCCTCCCACATATTTAATTTTCTATTTTTTTCCCTAAGGAGGGGAAAAAATGTATTCAGTACTCGTCACTTTTTTTCGTTTTTTTCTATTCCCACATATTTTATCCCCAACGAAAACGGTATTATAAAACGTTGTGTACTAGCTAAAATAACAGTCTAATGTCCCCTCCCTCCCTGGCAACTCTAATTGTAAAAAATATTATTACCCAATGAGGATAACTGTAATGTTTAGGTATTGAGAAGATATTGTTTGTGATTCCCGGTGTCAACTCTATTAGAGCCACACTGTCTATAACAGGTAAGATGGGATTATTCATTTCTGCTGGATTAAAATCGGTTCTGAGAAATCATGTATTGTATTTTATTATTGAGAGTTTGAGAGAGAAAAATATACCTAACAAAATTATGATCTTTGGCAAAGTTTTCATCTTAAAAGAAATACTCGGACAAAAAATGTTGGAAAAGAATTCTCCTTGGAGTTTAAATCAATGATTTGGAAGATTTAAAGAAAAACTCTTGTAAAGACTTTCAATAATTCTTGGAATGTTAAAGGAATTAAAAAACCTCATATAAAAATAATAGGATGTTTGTCCGTGTCTGTGCTTGTTTTTAGCTAAGGATCTAGCTAAAAATAAAATTATATCATAAATAAATGCATAAAATCACTCACCTCGTATTATAAAAAGCTTGTTCTGAAACAGGTACATTTGATGAATTCTGTAATATATCCCGACTTCTTTAAACAACAAAGTAAGATGACATTCTGGCCATCCTGATTCTTACTTATTCTTGACTATTTATGGAACTGTTCTGTAGATATATTATTTTAACTTTGTTTGACAGCTAATGTTGTATCTTCTTTACCTAAACAAAGAACACATTAGTGTTAATCAGCGTATGGTTCTCCTTTACAGTGAAGCTTTTAATACCTAGACACATGGAAAGCTCCCTGATTGCGGATTAATTCGAATTGTGATTCGGATTGTTACCCCTGTATATGTATATACTTTAGATGAAACATTAGAGTACATAATCAACAACTGTTCAAAGATCAAGAAGATTGGGAATTTACTCTCCTGGAATCTGGACAAGTAAGATTTTCTTAATCTTTGCCTTATTAATTGGGAAGTTACTTTATAGGGTAAAAATAGAGTATAAATGCCTTTCAATCAGAGAGAGGGGGGGGGGAGGGGGCAATGGGCTGTTTATTACACTAGTCTCCAATGTTTTATAATAATCTTTTTCTTATTCGTTGGCTCAACAACTACAGTTACAGTTATTACAATAATTTTAATTTGTTTTCCAGTATGGCTTCGAAACCGATCAACATTTGCTTGATTAAAACTGGTACTTTGACATGCTGAAAAATCATGCTTAGCATCGTACTACAGACAATTTTCCACGAATATTGCATTAAAAAACATAAAACCAATACAAGTTTTGTTAGCCCGGGCCTTCGGCTCCTAGGGTTTAATAAAACTGGTTAATCCGAGGAAAGCTGTCTATAATACGTTGTGCTAAATAACTATTCTATATTTCAGCGCCTATAAGGAAATGCTCAAGTACAGAGTGACTGACCAGAGATGGGAGTTGGAGATTATTGACAAGAAAATGACAATGAGATAGATATTGTGTACCTAAAGTTCATTTTTTATCCACTGTATGGCGGATATCATTTTTGTTTATATTTTAAGAGGCAAAGCAGTTTTTTTTATTTGCCCTATCACCTTGTTAAAAGATCTCTTGTTAACAATTTTGTTAAGTTTATGTTGTTAATTTTGTAAAAAGAAAGTTACCTAGGTAAGTTGTAAATTCTTTATTTTTGAAAGATTAAATATTATAATACACGAGATTTTTGTGATGAAGAGTTTATTTGATTTGTTTTGGATTTTTTTTTCACTTCCTTTGTCACATAACAATTATGAATTATTACAGAACTTTTTATACTTGACCTAGATATCAGTTGAAAAATATCATTTTATTGGCGAAGTAAGAGGTACTTTTGAAAATTTGATTATTCATACTTTAATAGTTATTTATCGTATTATAGACAGCTTTCTTCTGATAGTTAAATGAAAAGTTATAAGATTTAAAAAAAAACAGTTTTGTTAGACCCAAAGGGATTAAAGTCCCGGTCCAACAAAACTGGTAGTAATATCTTGATTTTTATTTAATATTCCTAGAAAACTGGCAATATTAATATACGATACATGATTTTTCAGCATGGCTTCAAACTGGTTCTAATTCAGCGGATATTAATCGGTTTGGAAGCCATGCTGGAATTTCTGTAAGCATTCCCTATGTACCTAATGTATACATTTTTTTATGTATTGTAAATATTTTGCACAAAAATTTGCTATTTTTGTTTTTGTTTTCAGTGAAATGAAAAATGGGGTCCACAGAAATGACACATACACTAACTGTTGCTGAAACTTTGAAAAATAATCCAATAGGTAATGAAGGATGTTTCCAGTACGGCTTCGAAACCGATTAATTTCCGCTGGAATTGAACCGATTCTCGGGCATACTTAAAAATTATGTATAACATCGTATTATTGATAATTTTCCACGAATATTAAAATAAAAACTGGCTTTTGACTTTTATTTTCTCATTTATAATCCGCGGACAAAAACGATGCGACAAATAAATATTTTCATTAGAAATTATTTTCAAATCTGTATTGGGATGCGTAAAAATAAGATATACGTCTGGATATATAAAAGTAACAGGATCTGTGTTTGTCTATACCGAAGGACTGATATTGTTTTTTTTTAGCTTCTCATGGGTCCTGGATAGGTTGATAACTATTTTGGGAGAGGTTACCACCACCAGCTCCCAAGAGACATCGCCGTTAGAAAAGAAATGCCAAATATTTTAAAATGACGCTTGGCGTAGGAAACATTTTATAAAAAAAAATTTAAAGTTGCGTTTAGATGCCTGTAGGGACGTAGCTGCTACTAACTAATTTTGTAGCGATCAATTTTATGTAATTGGAAAGTTGTTGAATGTGAGCATTAATATTTAATACTATAATTTCACATTATTTAAAATCAACAAGATGTTTTTCCTTCATGTTTTACCTTTCTAATATTAACCAGATCCTTAAAAATAATTTTTTAGGTAAACTTCAAGAGATGCATATACTTGACGACGAACAGACAGGCCCCCCTCCTTTTTATAACCTTGTTGTAAGTAAACATTTATTTAAACAAGGATGACATCATCCATAAAAACGTAGCTCTAAAATCAGAAAGAAGGACAAACGAACAATAACTCTTGTAGAATGTCAGAACCTAATAAGCAGAACATTAATTTACTGAACAAAATTCTACATAGTTGTTTAAAAAAATAAGATTAGGCATGTTTAGGCATACGGACTTTCTCGTAAGAATTTTAGAGTTGCTCCGCTTCCTTTTCTAAATAGTACCTTACTATAATGGAAATCATCACGCAAAGTTTAAAATTAATACGTCAATTAATGTCTAAATTTTAAAAAAAATGCTAACCGTTACGGACGGCCCTAATTACCCAAAGAAAAGTTTCGCTTTAAAAAAATTTTTGCTTGGAATGAAATATTTCTTGTTACCTCATTTATCAATTTGATTTTACTATTAATTTTTTTATTTAAAAACTGCTTTGGCTTCTGGTATGGCCATGTTTTATGGTATTAGATAGGGTTTATATTTCTAACCAATTCTTAAGAAGTCAATGTTAATAAAACTTACCGTAATCATAGATTAGCTGCGCTTCTAAATTTTAATTGACAGGAACAAAGTGGAGACGACCATGGACCTGTGTTTGTTATTGAAGCAACTTTCAGAGGAATTTTGATTATCTTTTTTTACTATCGGCTGCCCCCCTAGCATACATAAAATTCAAAGCTTTACCTTCAAAGGGGTAAAAATAGCCTAAAACCATCCTGGGAGCTATGTGAAGTTTTCCTGAAATAAACGAAAACTAATCAGTTCAGTAGCTTTTGAAATCTTAAGCTTCAGATAAAAAACTTTACTACTTCATTTAATAGGATTACTCGTTTACAAATGTTTTTGTCATGAAATTATTTCATGCTTCTGATATTTCAGTCGTGTGTTAAAACTAGTTAGCGCCAGGGTAATGCCTTGGTCTGAAAAAATGCCACAGCAATTTGTTTTAATTCTCTTAAAAATTAATCAAAATTAAAATCAGGGAAATCTTCACGTGGAACAGGAATTAACTCTTTATTATCTGTTGTCTAAATATTAACATTTTAAAACAGTCAAATTCCATATTTATTGATTATTATTATAGAGGTTTCTTTCAATGGATGTAGAATATACGTGGATATAATGACAGGGGAAAAAACTCGTCGGTTTAGGTTGGTATTTCTCCTGTAATTCATTGGTTATTTCGTTCATTCAGTAGGGGGGGGGGAGAGTCTAAGGGGTAAATCGTTATTTTAGCCCGCTGCATGTTTCTTTTCATCAGAGAACAAGAAAATCTGGTGTAAGATCCAAGTAATTAAATATCCTATTTGTCTTTCATTCTTCATTTTCCGTGTATTTATCTTAGAAGATTTATTAATATTTATTGTAATATAAAACCAAACTAAAGATGTTTAGACACAGTATAGAGTTACATTTTAGCTCAGGTCCCTCCAAACAGCTGGCAAAAACATATGCAGCCGCAAACTTATTAAGGTGATTTCTTTTCTAAGCGTCGGAGTGAAGATATCGCAAAAGTTGAATGATGGTTCTGTCTTTTTTATGCCAAATAACCTATGATTGAGTTATAAACATGTTAAAGTTTCTATAGAAAGGTCTTTAAATGCCCCAGCAAAAATTATGTGGGTTATCTCCAAGATTTTAAGTACTTAATACGATTTAAATTGTGAGCGATTGGTTTTTTAAACGCTTTATAATATTAGAGTAAAGTAGTACAAAATGTGGATATGTCTTGAACCATAAAATTGAACATGCACAGCACATGTAAGGTTTTGCAGTGCAATGCAAGCAAATTGTCGTTTGTTTAAAATTTTAATGCTTTAAAATTTATCATGTTTTATCTTTACATTTGTTTTGCCCCTTGCCTCTAGAAGTAATTCCCTACATGTTAAGGAGAGATTTTTTAAGAAGAAAATAGCTATAATCCTTGAAAAGTAGAGCCCAATCGTTGCAGGAGATGCTACCGAGAACTTAGGCTTCAGACAATCAATATTCTACTTTGTATTATAGATTTCTTATATTTAGGCAAATAATAGGCGAAGAAGAAGCGAAATCCTCAATAACCCTAGATCTTTCACAAGTATGTATTACAGGTGAGCCAAAATTTAGGATATTCTAGTTTTTAACAGTTTTTCGTGTGTCAGACATTAAGAAAAAATTTAAAAAGTAGTTTTTAAGCCAATAAATATGATAACGTGGTAAGAAAACTTAGGGTATTAGTGTTCTGTACATTACATTTTAATGTCCCCTCCATCATGCCCTCATATTACAGGGATCTTAAGGGATAAAACAATAAACGACAAATATTGAACTACATCCCTAATAATGAAAATAAAAGTTATCTCTAGATTAAAATCAACCAATCAAAATTTAACAAAAGCACCCAAAGTTTTGGAGCCAATTAATAAAATCATGTGGTTATAATACTTTGGGTACCAGTGTAATTTACATTCCTATATCCCCGGCTTATCTTAGCATTTAACAAATTAACATACATAAAGTACTTAGCTTGTTATGAATATTTTTTGTTTGTTCAGAAAACAGTGTTGGAAACCTACAAGAATTTTGCTGTGTCAAAGGTTAGGATATTTTTTTATTTGTAGTGCAACTTCTATAAAATGTTGGTGAGCATATGTCTGATAGGCTATTATATTGCTAGAAAATCCTCTAAAATCTAGTATCTTTGTAGTATACAATTAATGCAATTTTACGCACATAATCTTCAGAAATTATAATTTCAATCGACTCAACAAAAGCCTAAATGTTTTATTATTAATGTATTCTTACTTTTAATGTTTAGTTTAATCTAAAATATTATAGATGTATAGATTCCTTTCATTATTATGTCAAGGTGTCATAATGGATAGTTTAATATAAATACTTACAAGCAGTGTTCTGGAGCCGGAGCCGGGAGCAGCAACATTTTTGGTTGTGCCGGATCCGGAGCCGTATTTTTCGTTAAAAACGGCTCCGGCTCCGGATTAGCTAAAAATGATTTTTTAAGGTAATATTATAATTTGGCAACGGTCTATTTCCATATAATAAACTGAAAAACTATTGTTACTTAACAAACAGACACACATCCTTCTACTTTTATATAGCTTTAATCAAATAAAAGCAAAATATTTTATATTATTTATTTTATTTTATCAAATTCAATAATGAAAAAAATTGATATATTAATTTTAAGGTAGGAGCCGGAGCCGTATTTCCAAATACGGCTCCGCGGAGCCGGAGCCGCATCAAAATTATACGGCTCCGACACCCTGCTTACAAGTATACTTTATTATTATATTCTAGTGGCAATCCCCCTAGTATCTAGGGGCTCTGTGAGTCTGTATTCATTTATATGGGCAGACAGTGGCTATAAAAATTGTTTAAAACCATCCGAAGACTTAAATTAAAAATAGATTAGATAAAACCATAAGATATAAACCCATGTGAAGCTTACTTAAAATAGAGAACCGCATCAGTTGAGTAGTTATTGAGATATTATGCTTTAGACAAAAAAAGCCTTACTACCTACATATAATAGGATACTTCATTTTTTTAAATATACCTAATATTTTTAAGGTTTAGAACATCCTTGGTATGAAGAAGTTTCTGCATTAGGACCCGCACATAACAGAAACTTTTCTATGACGTGCTCCATAGGTATGTACTATGTGTGTGTGTGTGTGTGTGTGTGTGTGTTTGTGTGTTTGTGTTTGTGTGTGTGTGTGTGTGTATGAAGAAGTTTCTGCATTAGGACCCGCACATAACAGAAACTTTTCTATGACGTGCTCCATAGGTATATACTATATGTGTGTGTGTGTGTATGAAGAAGTTTCTGCATTAGGACCACCCGCACACAGGAATAAGGGATGGGAAACGTAGGAAAATATTATTTCAGGCCTATTTCAAGCCTAGGCCTATTTCTAGCCTAATAAACCAGTTTTGGGATAGCGCAGTGGTTCATATAAAATGCTAATGAAAAAGCTGTGTGTGTGTGTGTAGATAAAGTATAGAATCAAATTCAGGTAGCTAGTTTAAAGTAAAAAACATAACTTTTTATAAACCTATATATTAATGGCTTTTGTTAAAATGAAGTTTTTTCTCTCCCAAAATTTTTTATCTTTTACTTTGGTAATTTGAACTGTCAGAAAGCTATTGTTGGGTTTCCCTCAGACAGATTTTAGTTTGTATTATTTGCATTTTTATTAATGAGTAAAAATTTTATTTGAAAATTTCATTGCTAATTAAAATTCAAAATAAATAAATAAATATGCACTTGGGTAACATTCTATCAAGTTCTTTGGATACTATAATGTAATGATATATCTGTACTGTGTTGTATTGTACAAAAATTAGGGTTAAGGTGTTGTATCAATTCCGTACTAAATTTTTAAAATTCAAAATACAACATCTAATTTATAAACTACCAAATGAAAATTCGTAGCTACCTTCTTTCCAAAAAAATAATCCCGTTATTTTTGTTTTTTCTATATGGCCCTTTTTAAATGTTTAACTCTAAGCAGATTTAATAATTAAACTAATGTGATCTAACACCATTTATATTTATTTTTTCGTAGCAGACGAAATCATTATTTTTTCTAGAATTGTCTGCTTCTAAAATTTCCGCCATCTGTGATTTGGGCTTGTTTTGTATCAACCAATCACCAATTGGCGCCGCCAATTGGTGATTGGTTGATACAAAACAAGCCCAAATCACAGAACACTATTGGTTTAGAGCGGTAGCCAATATGAGCCGTCCGCCAGTAAGGTCATTAAATTAGGCAAATGGTAAAAGTTGCATGATCCCTTTCAAAACCAGGCCGAGACCTAATTTATGGCCAGGTTTCCTATCCCTTATCCCTGCCCGCACATAACAGACACTTTTCTATGACATGTTCAAGAAGTATGTTTACTATGTAAAGTTTAAAACAATACTAGCGGCTATGCCCTAAGTTACCTCCCTGGTGGTATTTGCCAGGAGGAGGGAAGTCTACCCCTCAACTTAAGTTAAGACTCTAGGGGGCATGGTGTCGCTTCGGGTACTAGACCTCTCTCCACGCACGTTGAAACATACTCCGCTTATGATTGTGGTGTGAAGCGTCCATTCGCCAACCAGACAACCTACTCTCTGAGATGCACGACTTTTGTCTGAGAAGTCCCAACTGTGCTCAATAACGAGTTGCGCCTGTTTTGGGCCAAGGCATTCCCCCCTTCTCTAACTATTTACGTCGCGCCTCTGACATAGTAGCAAGGGGAACCATTTTTAACGTCTTTAGTTATGACGCCGTGTTGGACCGAGATTCGAACCTATCACCTTCCCGACGACGAGCGGATGCGCTACGTGCTGAGCCACGGTCGCGGGTATTACCCCTCATCTTATAACTTAAAAATTTGGCAAAAGATTTTTAATAGGGTGATTTTAAATAAACATTATGCGTAAAAAAATATATTTTGCAAATAGCTAGGATATTGTTCATTCAAACCTTTTTAAGTTTTGTGAATCAACTGAACATAGATAATACATAGATGTTAAAAAGCTTTAAAAAATTCGACGGTACAATTACATATGATTTGCATGTCTGCTGCATACAAATGATTATGTATCGAGTGAAGATTTATTTTTATGCTTTAGGCAGAATTTGTGAACGAGGCACTGGACCTAACAAGAAAACAGCAAAGCGAGAGTGCGCAGCAAAGGTAAGGAAAATTTCCAGTATGGCTTCGTTGAAACCGATTAATATCCTCTGAAAAATAATGTATCGTATCGTATTATATCTAGTTTTCTAAGAATGTAAAAATGTACAATCATAATATTATAACCATTTTTTTAGCCGTGCCTTTGTCATCTCGGGTCTATCAAAACCGGTTTTAATCTTACAATCGTACATTTTTATATCCGCGGGAAGCTGTTTATAATACGATAAATAACTATTAATTTATATTATGTTAGATAACTTTCTTCTTATAATTTTGCCTGCCTTTTCTCACTCCAGCCCTATGCGTGTCAAGGGTTAGAAATGTTAGAAAGCGTAACAACTCTATGATCGTTATCAGAATGTCCATACGTCCAATAAAAAAATATTTTAATTAGTTAACGTGACTCAATTATCCCGCTCATCTATTCATTACATTTTCTTCATAGTGTTACGGATGGACAAACAGACCCAAGTGTATTATAGAGTAGCCTCGCTATTCAAAATATTTTATTAACATAAATCCATGACAGACCGAACCAAAGACTCTATGTAAAAAAGCTAAAACATAAACACGAGTTAAAAAGATGTTCTATTTTTTAGATAGATATAATGTATAAATCTTTTTTGTCTTTTCGTCAAGATATCTATAACACTAAACCAAATGAGTACTCCACATTTACATATGTCCCAGGACGGTTTTAGGCTTTCTTATTTCTTGATTAAAGTCGTTGATTGATATAAGCTATACAATATATAGAGTCCCTAACGGCCAGGGGCTATATTTACACTACAAGTTAATTTTAAATATTTTTTTTAACGGAGGGTTGAGTTACAAAATAAAACTTGAAATATCTCAAAGTTTGATTTCGATTTTAGTTGCTACGCAAAAGAAAATGGGCAGCTTCACGTACTTTTAAATCACGTGTAGTAAAAAAAGAACGAAAACATGCATTTGTTGAAAACATAGATTTTTTGTTAGATATTATTAATAAAAACAACAAGGACAAATTTATCTATTATTGGCGCAGTTATAACAAGTTAACAAATATTTATCCTAAAAAGAACAATAAACCGTACAACAGGAAGGAGCAATAGTTTTTAATTCTAAATGTCTGTAGAGAAGAGATAAACTTAATGCTTAATAAACTTTAAGTGACAGCCTGACGTACTTTTCCAATTAATGAAGTAGCTGCGCCGCTAAAAAATATCAATAGTAGGGTCAAGCGGGGCATTAACCGGTATGGGGCATTACCGGTAATTTTTTACCCACCTTTAGAAAATGACAATTTTCTCCATGTTCTAGTCGACTGACAGAAAAAAAACATAAAAGCGAATTTGTTCCTTAGTAAATTGCCTACAAAAAAGTATAAAATGAAATTTATGTGAGATGAATTTTAAGGGTACTTTTGAGTCTCAAAGTCGGACGAAAATTTTTGTTTTTCAAAAATTTTTCACCTAGGTGTATAAAGATCGACCTACACAAAAATTGGTAAGACCTAGAACTGATCCGTTAAAACCTTTTGAACTAAGAATTGCCCGCGCTGTCCAAATCCGTTGAGAACTTAAATATAGAGTTAATATTTTTTTCAAAAATGACCAAAGTTCGCGCGGGGTATTTTTCGGTAACGTCGAAAAAAAAATTCAAATTCGATTTTTAAGATCAATTTTCAGGTTTTCTTTGGTAAAATCTAAAATTCAATATGGGCTTTTTAAGAATTAGGCCAAAAAGTGAATAGAATAGGTTTTTTTATATAAAAAAATTTAAATTTTATTTTTTAAGAAAATTTTTGTGAAAAAAAATCGAAATTTCTCGTCTTTAAAAAAAAATTATTTTTGACATAGAAGGAATAGTCCGATCTTTATGAAAATTTTTGTGGATAATCCCTAAAACCTATACTAATTATGATTATTTATGTTTGACTGGCCGATTTTCATCGATTTTTTTCTAGGTTGAAAAGACGTTACCCACAATGCCCCACCGTGGGCCATTTATCGGTAATTTCTTTGAGTCCAATTATGACAAACTTCTAAATGTCCTAAGACAACGTCCTTTTAGGACCTGATAGTCCTTTCCGTAAGCTTTCTAATGGTCTTGGTCCCATTTAAAAATATTAATATTTACCCCATTTTTTTTCAAAAAACCGAAAAAAATACCGGTAATGCCCCGCCTCACCCTAATGGATTTTTTATTACATGGATTTTACACCTGATTTTTATTTTTTCTGATAAAGTGAAACTTGTAGCTTGCTAAAATAATGATCCACCCATCCCCCCCCCTTTACCCTATTCCCTACCCTCCTACTATATGAACGAACTGACTAATAAATGATGCTCATGTTAGCAACCTAAATCAACGAGAAGTTTTCCCCTGTCATAATATCCACGTATATTCTACATCCATTTCAACAATTGATTCGTTTCTTAGAAAAAAACGCTACAAAATTAATTAAAGAGTTTAAGAGTTGCTTCGCTTTCAAAGTCTTGAGTGTAAATATCACATTCTTTAGTCCGACAGTCGCGTTTATAGATTGTAATGCGTAGTGTTCTTATACAAGAAAAATGGATATATTGTTACTTGGATCTTAAACCAGATTTTCACAATCTCTTATTAAGTGAAACAAACAGCGGGCTATAATAGCAATTCCCCCCTTCCACCCCCTTTACTACAACTCCATCCCTGCTACTGGATTAACGAACTGGCCAATAAATGAGTTCCATGATAGCAAGCTAATTTAACGACAATTTTTACCCTGTCATATTATCCACTTAAATTCTAGATCCATTGCTAGAAATCATGTTTTTAAATAGAAAGCTAAAAGTATTTTACTTCAGTAAAATCTTATGTGTAGCGTTATTGATACAAAGTGTTAGACTTTTTTTTTAAAAACTGTTAACAAAACAGGGACATACAAATCCGGAAGAAGCGCAACAAAACAAGCTTATATAAAGAAAAACAAGCTTATTATTATAAAAAAACAAGCTTATTATTATAAAAAAAAACAAGCATCACATCCATAAGTAGCGAAGTAAAAAAACATAGATTGACAAACAGACAGTAAATTATCAAATAAGTAAAAAATAGAAAGGCGGCTAAAAAAGCTGGTTTAATGCAGTCCGACCGCAATGGATGTTTTATACTTAAATATGCTGTATAATGATGGGAATGTTGACGAGAAGTTTTAGCCCAGAAAAACACGTTTTCCCCTTTTCGTCTCTAACGGTTAGACGGAAGGACATTTTGAATCTTATAGTAGCCTCGCTACTATGAATCTTATCGTTTAGGCGTTTGATTATTATCGTAATGGACCAAAACCAAAATAAAACTGTGTTTTAACCTTTGCGTTATCAGGCAATCTGTTAGAGATAATTTGATTAACATACAAATATAAATATTTTTGTTAAGGTTTATTCCCAGCTTATTCGTATGACTCCTGAAGAGCTACAAGAATTTGAGTAAGATATATTTTTATTTGAAGTATTTTTCAGCTCTCTCTACAACCAAAGTATGTCCGATCCGTCCTTTAAAGTTTTATCAGTTTTGTTTAGTATTTATTAATGTACACATATGATGATTGCCATTGAGTGATCAACACAGTTTATTTTAATTTGTTATTTTTATTTGAGAAGTTCAATACAGAGCGTTTCGTGAATATTTTACTTATCTCAAAAGATTTTTTCTTATCTTAAAATTTGTTTGAACCAGCTAATATGAATCTAAAAGTTATTTGAGCACAAAGTAAATATTTGATTGGATTAAAATGTGAATTATCCTGACAATTTTAGAGATCCTGAGGTGCAAGAAACAAGAAAGAAAAAGGCAGAACAGCTAGAAAGAGAAGAAAAGGTATGCTATCAGATTTTTAATTCAGTTAATTTGATATCCACCAGCGTCTCTAGTGCAAGGAGGAAGGGGTCATTCGGCTGTTAATTAAACTAGTCCCCAACGTTTTTTAAAATTAACTTTTCTTATTTGTTGGCTTAACAACTTAATTTTGGGGACTTATATTCAATTTTGATTGGTTGGTTCATTAAGTTTAGTGTCCAAACGTTTCAACAACTAATATTAATCTACATAATGGATAATTTTATTTTTGTATTCATTCGAATCCGGTGGATAGGAACCGGTTCTCATCCATACGAAAAAACTATGTCTAGCATCGTATTTTATCCAGCTTTCTACGAATATAAAAATGTACAATTATAAGATTAGAACCAGTTTTTTTAGTGCCGAGGTGCCGAAGCGGAAAGCTGTTTATAATACGATGCGAGAAATAACTATTATCATCATTGGGAAATAACTATTTTGCTTTGAAAGACATATGTATTTGTAGGAGGAGGAAGAGAGGCGGAGACAAGAGATTGAGGAGGGTAAACTTGTAGTGGATGGGAATATTGGAACTTGGGGAGAGGAGGAAATGGAGAAACAAATTGCTGAGTCTCGAACTCACCAACCAGATGGCGATGCAAAAGATTCTAAGAATGATTCATCTTTAAATAAGGGTAATGGAATGATTTTATTTGTAATTTACCAAAAATTATCCGTATGAAATTTCATGGACCACAGTTAAAGACACAATTTTTGTAATTATTGACGATATTTAGAAGATAACCTTAATTCACTTTGTCCGTCGGTCCGCAACTTTATGGGAAGGATGTCATTTTCTTGGATGCTATTCAAGATAGACGTCTGATTTTTTGTGAAGATTTCTTATACCAATGAAAATTAATTTATTATAATTTACTTGGTCTGTCAGTCATGCTAGGAAATTAAAATGTTTGAGGTTGCGTGATTTTTATATTTTATTTTTAATTTATAACAACAACTGGTATCTGCTCTCTAAATCACTTTGGCCGTATTTCCATCCATATTTTTTTGTGCTTTGCTTCTTTAGGTTGTTGTCATCCTTGCTTATTTTACAGGCGGTGAAGTGGCGGGTTGGGAGGACGGAGAAGCAATGTATGAAGGCGACGCAGGGACCTGGGGTGTACAAGCAATAGATGACAATCAATCAACTTGGGGTAATCAAGAAAATGGGAACTCAAATAAATTATGAGTAATTTTACTGAGGTATCATATATAGTACTAGCGGATTCGCCCCTAGAGGCCTCTAGAGAGTCCGGACAGGGGTAGGTCGACCCTCCCCAATTTTCAATATTAGTGTTTAAAATAAAAAAATTTGGTTGGATCATTTTTTCTAGATGTGATTTCTCTGTGAGTTGTGGAACCCTCCCCCAAAATAGTTAGGTACAAACCTTCCCAAGACTTCTAAGTATTAAACCTTATAACTTAACATTTAAATGCAAATTTAAAAATAGACACAAAAATTCTGTTGACGAATGACATTCTTAAAAATATCAAAAATATTTTTGTTTGAATGAAATATTATACTATGCAAGGTAACACAATCCAAATGTATGCAATTAAAATAATTCTAACCTTGCCAGGGAGCAGGGTGGGGAAAAACCCAGGGTTTTTTTGGGTGGGTTTTTTGTATGCCCACCCTGCCAGGGAGGCAGGGAAGGAAATAAATAATTCTTATCCTTAATTATCTATTAGCAAATTCTACATTTGGTAGTTGATTGTAATAAATGGGCATTGGTTAAAAAAGATTTGTTGATTTTTCAAAGGTCTCATGAATCCCCCTTTCTTGAATCAAATAGTAATTTTGTAATTAAATAATGTAAAATCATACGTATCATATGTTTAATTATTTCATTACACTTGTTGTTAAACATTCTAAAATACGGCATGCTACCAAGTTTCCGAAGTCATTTTATTTTTTTTTTTTTATAACAAACAGCTGTTAAATTATTTTAAATTCAATGAATACCTAAGCAAAAGTATTAAAAATTAAGCTGATTCTACATGTTATAAGTTTTTTTAAAAAACTGATGTATCCCTTTATGTAAAATGAAATTTTATTTTTACCTACAAAACTTGACTATTTAGTTAAAATGCATTTATATCAAGCCAAAATTATCTAGTCACTTTTGACAATGTTGTGACAAATGATTGAACTTTTTTAAAATAAAATATGAAAATTGTGCGACAATAAGAGATTTTTTTTCATACTTTCAAATTTTGAAACTTATGATGCTTTTCTATTTTTGTAATGATAACCTAACCATAAAACTTTTTTTCAGACAAAAATGCCGGCCCATAACCGTTCCGTTGTTCTGCTGCCGACTCAACCCTTTGATGGACAGAAACCAGGCACCAGCGGCCTCAGGAAAACTGTTAAGGTAAGCAAATAACAAACTATATTAGTTATTTATTTAGAGACAGCTTTCCGCGGATATTAAAATATTTTAACTCCATAATTTTCTTAAAATATAAGAGAATGTTGATAATAATGTGTAATTTAGGTTTTCCAGCAGAAAAATTACACTCAGAATTTTGTCCAGTCAATTCTTGCATCTATTGGTAAGTTAGACATTCTATAAGTTTAGGCTTCTTTTATATAGCTATGGATCTACAAAAAAAATACGTATTCTAACTCTAAGATTTCTCTACAACACAATCTTAATTAATTGATTGATTAATTAGCCAGAGTTTCTTATTGTTTTGGACCTAATTAGCCATCTAGTAGGTTTAGATACTTTTTTATAGAAAGCCACTAGGGCCAGCTCAAGCTCCACGCTCAAATTAAATCATCTTAATGAATAACGCTCTCCTCAGAAGAGCTTAGGATAATGGAAATGCTGCTATTATTTACGTGACTATTGAGCAGCGCCGCATCGAAATCGCTTAATAATCTCCCCTCATACACAACCTGGGCAAAGTTGCGTGAATTTATTGCTACTGAGAAATTCGAAACACTGAGAAATTCTAAATGCATGATTATAGTTTAAACTGTCATTGTTGTATTGTATTGTATTTTCGCGGATATTAGAATAAAAATTTATAATATTAAAACCAGTTTTGTTAGCCACGAGGGGCCAAATACCTGGGCCAACAAAAATAGTATTAATTTTATGATTTTTATTTCAGTTTTTGTGTAAAATTTTCTGTAATACGATGCTATACATATTTTTTGATATGGCTGAGAATCGGTTCTAATGCAGCGTATATTAATCAGTTTCGATTATTACAGGTCCTTCAGTTGAGGGAAGTACTCATGTAGTTGGTGGAGATGGGAGATTTTTCAGTATGTCTGAGAACCGGTTCTAATCCAGCGGATATTATAAGTTTCGAAGCCATACTTGATTCTTTATTTTAGGTCCTTCAGTTGAGGGAAGTACTCTTGTAGTTGGTGGTGATGGGAGATTTTTCATGAGAGAGGCGGCGGACATTATTGTTAAGGTGGGTGAAATTATTAACAAAATATTTACAATAAAAAATAGGTAAATACTTAGCCTTTTGATATAAAATTTAAAATAAATATTTATCGTTTTCTTTTCTTAGAAAGCATTTAGTTGGTATTTTTTGGTAGCAAAAAGTAGGTAGTAAAGGTTTCCTGATTTTCTATTTTTTTTATCCTTCTCTATTTTTTCCTCTTACTCTGTTTTTTTGCCACTGAGCAATAGCATCTACTCTATATTTTATTGTGTTCGTTTGTACCTCCATGGTTTTTTGTGCTTGGCTATTTGTGGATGTTTAAAAAACATATTGGATTCTGAGTAGAGAAATGGCGGAATATTACTCATCGTTTTCGAGTACCTATAGAAAATTTTCATTTCAAATTACGTTTGTTTTTAAAGATGGCCGCTGGTAACCGTGTATCCCGGCTGATTGTTGGCCAGGGCGGGTTCATGTCAACTCCAGCGGTTTCCCATGTCATCAGGAAGTACAAGGCGGACGGTGGCTTCATCCTGACTGCCAGCCATAATCCAGGTATTAATTATGGATTTAAAAGCAAGATGAAACATGGATATATCTGATTTTAAATTATTTTGTCCTCAACTTTTGATTTATTTTATTCTAGCGGCTACACTCCCAAGCATGCCTCTAGAGGAAGGGAGGGGGGTGGTATTCAACCCCGCCCTTTATTAAATTTTTGTCTTAAAAGAAAAGAAAAAAAATGGGGGAGGGGGTTATTTTTTTCTTAGTAGCGATTATTCTTTGGATGGAGGCCGTCTTCTCCACAAAAATAGTTATAAACCTTCGCTGTAAAAGAGAACCATATTGATTAGCTGTTAGCGAGATCCTTCAGTACAAACAAACACTCATAGACATCCTGTTACTGTCAGAATAGATGAACTTCGAACATTATACATACATGGAAATATTGTATATCAAAATTTAAAATTTTATTTAATCTTTTAATAATGTAAAGGTGGACCAGATGCTGACTTTGGTATCAAATTCAACATGAACAATGGAGGCCCTGCCCAGGATTCCCAGACTAACCTCATGTTCCAACATACAAAGACAATTACAAGCTATAAGATTGTTCCAGGTTGGTGAATTTTTTAGAAGTTACGACCAATTACCTCGTTGGGGCTTGTTTCTCCTTTGATTTAAAGTGATCATTTAGAGAAGACAGAGCATCATTCGTTTGTTATGGATTGCTTTACTTTAACATTTACGGATAATATTAGATTAAGTAACAGACAGCAAACCCTTTGATTGCACGACCTTTGTATGAAAGTCCTAACTGTGGCTCTTATGCCTGCTTAAAGGCCAGGGAATTCCCCCTACTCTCACACTTTATGACCAGACAGCAGTAGGTAATGAAATATTCAATGAAATAGCTAAAACTCACCCAAACAACAGTGTAATCAACAGATCAGGTAGACAGGATCAATGCCATTTTACACTCTCTAAAATACACATGAAATCTTCAGTTGAGCATAATTAAAACCCCAGAAATATTCACTCTGTAACGGGGAAAGAATAATAAACAAAAGTAATAAATGATAAAGATAATAGCAACATCATATATTGATTCTTTACATAAATAAAACACAGGAATTTATATTTGATCTTTTAAGCTATCATAAAACTATATTGAAGAGTCCTCCTTCTTGTATCACATGTACGTCGGCCTCTTCAACATATAGGACTCCTTCCATAGGTAGGTATTTGATCTTTTATGGTCACATCACAGCATAGTCTAAACAATAACAAAAATATGTATTTATTCAAATTATCACATTAATTATAGTTTAATCTTTCTTTTGTTCTTTTTGTCACTAATCCAAATATTCACAAAAATACATTTGAGCTTTATCTTAAATAACTTATCTGACCGTGTAGACACTTTAATGACTTATGAAGACTTATTTGGAATCCTCCATGACCCAATCTTCCTCCCTAGCATAACGACGGCCAGTGACCTTTCTGCTGCTTCCATCCTCATATAAACCACGCAGAAATTTGTACTCCTTCCTCATTCTATTTACTTGTTCCTCCAGCACTGATATTTGCCGTTCCATAGTTTTATTAGACGCAAAAACTTCCTTTCTAGCACGTTCAGACTCTCCTGCCTGTTTACGCCATTCTCTGGCAGCTGCCTTTTGCTCTTGCACCTGAACTTTCCTGATGTTCAATTCTTGCTTATATTGATTCGCCAATTCTTCGTTTACTTCAGCTGCCCTTTTATACTCTGCCAATAATTGTTGATTCTCATTAGAATTTCTTTGTTCTTTTTCTTTTTCTCCTTTTGAAGAATCATCCTCATCTGTATTATCTTCAGAATCCTCATCTGAAGAATCACTGGAATCACTCCCACTGGAATCGCTGTCACTTGATTCATCAGCAGCCCGCACAACTCTCTCTTCATCCTCGTTTGCTGTCTGTTTATCACAAACATCATTATCAACCTCGATGACCAAGTTTTCCATCACCTCATCCTCCTGTCCCCATGTTGGTCTTGGGGAGGATTGAAGGATCTCCTCCAAGTGATACTGCAGGGCAGCCTCCCTATCCTCCTTAGTCTCCATATGCCCGTACTTGTACATGTCCCAGTGCCTCCACCCAGTGGGTTTCCACTCACTGAAAGTTAATCTTTCAGCCAATACCTCTTCGTCATTCCTACTGACAAGATTCCTATCCTGGAGACACTGCTTGAAAAACGGGTTGATCATATAGCCTGGTGTTGCAGCCAAAGGAGGGGGGATCTTGATTCTAACGGACTTAACCATCGCCCCATCTGGATCCTTTTTACCTGTGAAAGCATGATCAAATACAGTGATTAAATGTCCTTTGAGTCTAATCAGCATTTCCAAGGATGGGTATTTACCCACCCCCAACCCTGCTTGGAAGTCAGCATAGCAACCTGGCTTTGTCCTCAACGAGAAATCTGTTTCCGAAATTGTCGTCATGGCCATTTTGTGCAGGTTCAAAGGGGACATTCCCATGCACAAGTTGTACAATCTTATCCCATCATTTAGTTTGGCCACTTTGTCCCACACATGCGAGAACTCAGGTTCGAAAAGACACGTTCCGAACAGAATTTTGTTCTTTGTTTGCTTCCTCCAGACTTCAAGAATTTCAAGAATGTTATCCAAAATTACCTCGTTGTCTAGCGTGCCGGCATACTTCTGGTATGCTGAGACCACAATATTTTTGGCCTGGGATTGGTCAGCTACTGCCTGTTTGATGGTCTTTGTGGTGGTCTTTAAATCATAGTTCCATAGAGAAAACCATTTGATTCTGGTCTTTTCTTCATCAAAAATGCGCTGTGGCATTGAATGGTATGCAAAGACAATGTCTTGCGCATTACTTGCCATTACGGTTCAGAATAGAAAAATTGTTTATCTGAAAGAAAGAAATTGTACATCAAAAAACTTGTTTATAACTTCTCACAAGGCTACGAAGGGATGTATTCCAATACTTTGATATAATTAGATAATGTAAGATGAACTTTGACCTTTTTTAACTGTGGGGATCCTATTTTTCATATGACTTTTTGTGTTTTAACTTCGTTTTTTTTAATAAAAAATTGCAGTAATTAAGCCACGTCCGCTACAAAAATTATGTTTCACTTGATTTTTCTTTCCGGGTTCGCGGGATCGCTGTGAATTGCGCTCAAAATGCCGCGTTCTGATTTCTGTGTTCCGATTATTGCTTACTTTACGAATCTGCCAACTCATCATGACTTTTCTTTACCGTTATCAACCTTCAAGGGAATGTGCATTAAATAAATCAAAGAAAATAATGTTTGTTCTTTTGTTAATTTTTAATGAATATGTTATGTACATATTTACAAGGATTGTGTTTGGTCTTTAATCTCTATTTAGGACCGCTTTCAGAGTATTTTTACTCAGTTTCCCAGTTTCCAGAGCTTCTAGCAAGGGAACCTTGATGACACCACGTTTAGTTAGTATGTCGGCTAACATCTCCTTTCCAGCAACCCAGCAAACTTCTAGGATTCTTCCATCATCAATCATGTCTTTGATGATTGCTATGTCAGCTCTGAGCATTCTTTCTGAAACGTCTGATTCAGAGTATACAGCAATTTTTGCTGACATGTTGTCAGTGATAGCCCTCACTTTCAGATCCACTACTCCTTTTGTCATTTCTTTGATCTGTGTTTTGAAGCCTAACGCAGCATCTATGCCATTGTAGAGAATCTGGGTTTCTGCCCCTAATGTGCTGTGGACTTTGCGCTTGAGCTTGTTTGTCTTCCATTCAATAACAGCACTATGTCCAGTGTTGATATTGACTAAAAACACAATATAACCACCACAGCTATCAACTTTCTGATTCAAATTTCTGAAAGCTGCATCTGTGAATACCCAGATTTGACAATCTTCCCAACTCAGTAGATTTGACACTTTTACTGTCACTTCAGCTTTCTTCATTTTTAAAGCTACACTTTGAGCTCTTGCCAGATCCTCTACTTTCCCTCCTTTGAACTTTGTGGAAAGTTCTAGAGCATCAAAAGCAATGTCTGGCCTTGTTGCTCTAGCTGCCCAGTTGATCATACCTGTTATCTGCCTCAGCTGAGTCAACTCATCCTGTGTCATATCTCTCTGCTTGTCTTTCATGCTTTTTACATCAAGTTGTGGAATCTTTGCATCTTTCACGTACTTGTTTTGGTGAAAGGTTATACCATCTGCTGCTTGCTTCATGTAATAGCCTGTATACATGAATTCTCCAGACTCCATCTTGCCCACTTTGAACTCTTTGATTACTTCCTCCATAATCCTCTCGAATTCAGGTGTTCCAGCTTGGAGAAAGTCATCAACATGAATACCTACAATTCCAATCAGTACACCATCTTTTATCAAAAAGAACAGGCCTTTATCCATACAAGACTTTTGAAAACCTTTGTCTTTGAGCTTGTTTAGTACTTTGAAATACCATTTACGGCTGGCATCTTTCAGTCCGTATAGGCATCTGTTTAGCCTCCACAGCTTGTCTAAAGCATTTGCCTCCTTTGGAGGTATAACAAACACTTCTCTGTCCATTTTGTCACCCTGTAAAAAGGCACTTGAAATATCAACCGTCTTCAGAGTCCAACTGTTGGTTGCTGCCAGAGCCAATATCAGCCTAACTGATCCTTTTTGCACAGTAGGGCTGTCAGTTGGGAATTCTCCAGTTTCCTGAAAGCCTCTAGCTGTTAGTCTTGCTCTTTTTTGATCACCTTTTTCAGTCAGAACCCATACTGTAGTTATCCTTTCTTGACCTACATCATCTACTTCTTCAAAGGTGTCAAAAGCTTTCAACTTGTTGAGTTCATCAAATTTTGCCTGCATCACCTCTGGTGTGTTCCTTTGTTCTTTGGGAATCATTACCGCCAGAATTTCTTCAGGTAAAGTCAAGAAAACTGCTTCTTCCTCATCCTCAAGTCTTATTTTTCTGTCATTTATTTTGTTTACCTCCATCTTCTTTCCAGAGTCTAACTTGATGATGAAAAATACTTCATCTTCTTCTTGCACCTCTTTTTCTTCATATCTTATCTGGCGTTTGGATACTTCATCATGGAATACATCTCCATTGTCTAATTCTATGTTGAACCAACCAGCATTTCTACCTCCAACTTTTCCACCATGACTCAGTATGGACCCTTTTTCCCACTTTCCATTTTCAAAAATTTCAATTCTGTCTTTCCTTTTGAGCACTTGGTTCGCATTCTGAATCGTACCATCTTCATTGAAAGCTGGTGCTGGTCTTTGATTGACTTTCTTTCTTTTCTTGCCTTTGCTTATGCTGTCTTTTCGAGTTTTTGCTGCATTCTCAATGGTCCTGTTCTTGCTGTTGTCTAAATTTTGTTGTGATTCAACAACATTACCTTTGTTTGTATCGCTGTCAGCAGTTGTTGGTTCTTCTGGCTGTTCATGTAAGTCTTGTTGTGATTCAACAACATGATCTTTATTCGTATCATTGTCAGTTGTCATTGGTTCTTCTAGCTGTTCATTTGGAGAGTTGTCTCCTGTTTGTTCTTTGTCAGTTTTATTCAGCCTGTCAATCTGTAGCTCATCCATTCGTTGTTGTATCCATTGTTCATGCTCATTTAAGGTTTCATCAAGTTGAGTTTGTCTGCTTTTCTCCTCATTGTTGTCTTTTTTAGTATCATCTTTGTTAGTGCTCTCAGTTCTGTCATTTCCCTCATTCTCTGAGATAGGTGATTCTATGACCTCCTTGGCTTTGATCTGTTTGGCCAACTCAGTTCCTGCTTTGAGCAGTCTATTAGCACTAACTCTGTAGTATGAGGCTCCTAATCTGATGAATATCACCTTGCTGTCTTGGAAGACCACCTTGGCTGGTCCTCTCCATTTGTCTTCTCCCTCCTTGTGAAAGTACACAATGTCTCCATTTTCATAGACTGTGTCTGCAATCCTTATCTTTGCCTTTAGTGCTTTTCTTATTCTCTCACTTCTTTCTGATTCTATGAAGCTTTTCCTTGCAGCATGCAGGGCTTCAAGTGTTTCTAAGAGTGATTTGCTCTTTTCTGGCTCTTCCCAGGCTGGCGGGGGATCATCCAGAATGTTTGGAAGCTTGATTTGCCTCCCAAACACAAGCTGATAAGGGGAGAATCCTCTCACATTTGACAAGGAGTTTATAGCTGTTATAGCCCATGCTAGAGCGACCTCCAGTGACATATTAGGATATTCTTTCATATTTGACCTAACTATGTTGTCTGTAATATGATGATTTCTCTCATTTAATCCGTTCTGCCAGGGGCTGTGTGCCCCTGTAGTCAGAAGCTGGATGTTTAACGCGCTTGCCACCTCACGCATGCTTTCGTTTGAGAACTCTGTTCCATTGTCACTAAGAATCTTGTCAACTTTACCAAAGATAGGTAGCCATTTTGTGGTGATGGCCTTTATGATTGTCTCCGGTTCTTTGTTTCTGACAACTGTCGCTACTTGAAATCTCGTGAAATGATCAATCATGTACAGAATGTAGATGCCCTTGTGAAAGTTCCATACTTTCAGATCAATGGTCAACACCTGTCCAAAGTCACTGGATAGTGGTGCTGCAACTGCTGGTTTATCTGGTACTCTCCTGCGCAATAGACATCCTTCACATTTTTCCATGATCTTATCTATCATAGGGTCAAACTTTTCATTCCATTTCCCTGCATCTTTGATAATTTGAACAAGCACTTTCTTCGGTCTATGACCAAATTGTTTATGGATCTTATCCAATCTCTTAATTTGTTCTTTTTCATCATCTGTTTCTAATTCAGTGATATTGACTTCATCTAGTGCTTCATTCTTTTGCAGAAGGTCAACTATGTAGTGACCAGCTGATGTTGTGTGCAGGTCAAGAGGTTTGCCATTAATAGACCCCTTATCATTTCTCATGTCCAAAGTTATTCCTAACCTTTTCATTTCAGCTTTGGAGAGAAGTAAAGGAATATCGGAGCTAATGACATCAATAGTGATTTCATTGTATTCCCCTCCAATCTTTACTGGAATAGTATATTTGGCCTTTGACTTTAGTCGTCCTTGATTTCCGAAGATAAAGGTTCTCTTTGATTCAATAGGTCCTTGTACATTCTGTTTCAAATCTTCTGGTAATGTTTGTAGATATACTCTCATCCATTTCTCTCCTGTCACACTTGCAGTGCAGCAGGTGTCCAGGGCAGCCATGTTTATGGCCTCAGCTGTAAAATTGTTCAGTTCTTCTTTGTTGTCAGAGCAAAGCACAGTACAGTTAACACTTTCTTCCCCACTTTCTTCATCTGTTCTTTCCATTAATAGCTCTTTTTCTTCCTCTACACCTTGTTCATTTACTCTGGTTAGATACACTTTCTCATATTTTCCTTGTCTATTCCCTTTATGGTCGTTCCTTTTCGTGTTTTCAACGGAATCAGGACAATCTGCCATAAAGTGTGTGGTTGAGTCACAGAGTTTGCATCTCATTGGTTTTCCATCTGGGCCCAAAGGATTTCTCTTTTTCGTTCTTAATTGAGAGAAATTACCGGTTTTTGTGTTATTTCCACTGTTTTTGTTCCATGTTTTCCTATTTTGGTCTCGTGAATTCTTATATGAGGAGTTTTGGTATCGTTGATAATGGGTTGGTGGTTTCCAACCTCTGGATATGTAGACTTCTTCGATACGACTCGAAATGTCGTCTTCTCCGTTAGAATTTTGAGTAAGGTTTATTTCCTCATTAATTCTGTCATTTTTGTCATTTAATTTCGAACAGACTTCACGTAATTTTCGTTTAACGGTTTCGTACCGTTTGCCATCTTGCGCCAAAAAATTGCATACGCCACGTATCTTCTGTATTATCTAAGTTTGCACATTCAAATAAGGTTAATGCTAAAAGTTTGTCATTTTTTATGTTGATATCTAACTGTTTGGCCTTTTCATTAATGTTCTCAAATTCGATGAGAAACTGATTGATATCTTGGTTTTTACGGCGCTTAATATTGGTCATTTGACGCTTTGTTTCGAATAGTTCTTTTTCTTCATCTATAAATACGCGCGTTTTTAGGAAATTTATTACACGTTCAATACCGGATTCATTGTTTATTAGTTCCGTTGCAGGACAACTTTTAAAAAAATCATCTTTTAGAGTTTTACCATATTTTTCTGATTCTCTCGGCAGTTCAGACGCAAGAAGGTAACCCTGTTGATCTTTGGCAAGTTCCGTTGCGTTGGACCATGCCCTAACACAAGATACCCAAGTGTTAAAATCACTAAACTCATTTAGAAGTGGCACAGGGACAGTGTTTCTACCTTTCTTGTCATAGTTGTCATAGTATCTGTTTCTCGGACTGTCGTAATAATCATATGGTCTTTGTCTAAAATTGTCGTTTTCTGTAGGTTGTCTGTAACTCTGTCTTTCGTTACCTACGTCCTGTCTCTGTCTTGTATAGTCATCATAGGAACGTTGTTGTTGTCCTTGAAAGTCTTGATAGTTATTTGGTCTTTGTCCAATAGGTTCATAATGATTAATTGGTCTTTGATCATTATAATTAGTTGATTTTTGTCTGTTATAATTATCCTGTTCATTTGGTCTTTGGTCATTAAAGTTAGTTGGTCTTTGTCTGTTATAATTATCCTGCTCATTTGGTCTTTGGTCATTAAAGTTAGTTGGTCTTTGTCTATCATAACGATCCTGCTCATTTGGTCTTTGTCTGCAAAATCTTTCAAATTCAAGAAATCTTTGCATGCGAAATTCATCAAATTCATAAGTATTTGGGTTATCCGTATAAGGAGCTGTATTATAAATTTTAGGCCTTGCACCCCCACCGATGCCTCCGCCCTCTACTCTTCCATTATTATTATTGTTTTCACTATCATCTGTCAAGCCGCCGTCAACACGGCCGGTTTTATCTATATCCATTGTATCGCTACTTTTTGACTGTAATCCTCCCTCAAGAACATTATCAGTACGTTTTTCGCCGTCGTTTTCCCCGGTTCCGCCAACCGCGCCGGATTTTTCAAAATTATTACCATCCATTTTTATTTCTGGGGTTTTTTATTTTTTTTTTTTAGTTTACCATAACCTTAGCCACACCTCTGAACTTTGATCTTGGCCAATACCCCTCTGCTTTTGGACTTGGTCAAATCTTTTAATTTTTTAGAGTGATTGATATGCCTAAGCTGAACTTTTAATTACACTGTGCCGTAGATCGTCTCTTGCTTCTTGCTGCTACCATTGAAATATTCAATGAAATAGCTAAAACTCACCCAAACAACAGTGTAATCAACAGATCAGGTAGACAGGATCAATGCCATTTTACACTCTCTAAAATACACATGAAATCTTCAGTTGAGCATAATTAAAACCCCAGAAATATTCACTCTGTAACGGGGAAAGAATAATAAACAAAAGTAATAAATGATAAAGATAATAGCAACATCATATATTGATTCTTTACATAAATAAAACACAGGAATTTATATTTGATCTTTTAAGCTATCATAAAACTATATTGAAGAGTCCTCCTTCTTGTATCACATGTACGTCGGCCTCTTCAACATATAGGACTCCTTCCATAGGTAGGTATTTGATCTTTTATGGTCACATCACAGCATAGTCTAAACAATAACAAAAATATGTATTTATTCAAATTATCACAGGTAACATTTTTAACGTCACTACTATGACATCAAGCAGGCATGCTATCAATTACGCTAATGCCGCGGTTAAGCAATTACTAGCAAATAAGTTACAGATTAGGTGCATACATCTTTAATTTTTGTAAAACTGCAAAATTATATACAGTTAAATTTTATCACTCAGTTAAAGACACTCATTCATTATTTTTTTTATTAGCATGGAATAAATAATTGAGTAGCTTCCAGTTCCACGATAATTGCGGGTCAGCTTAAAATATGATATTATGCAAAACATTCGGCTGTGCTTGAAGCTTACCAAAGGCCAAAAACGCATCTTTTTCATTTGGGTAAGAGTAGTGATTTAAATTCATTATTTTGTTTAGAAATTGACTATGACCTGGATACCATTGGAGAATATTCGTGCACAGTAGAGGGCAGACAGTTTACTGTCCAGATTATAGATCCTGTCAAGGATTATGTGGAACTCATGAAACAAATATTCGATTTCAAACAGATCAAATCTTTGGTCGGGGCTGGCGGGCCTTTTAAGGTAAATACATTCCAGGGATCTAAAGGGATAAGACAAATCCTCAATGATGATACATAAAATTACCCCTTCTGTAGAGAACAATTAGTAGTTGAAACGTTTGGACACTTAACTAAATGAACCAATGAAACAAGATTCAATTAAAGTCCTCAAAGTAGTTAAGCCAACGAATAAGAAAACGTAATTATAAATCTTTGTGAAATTGTGTCCCATTGTCCCCTCTGTCTGATTATTTTCTCAAGAAGTTTGAAATTTTATTTTCATATATTCTTCTTATTTCAAACAAATTCGCTACTATTTGACGTAATTGTCTTTGTTTTTTGACGTATTTATAAATATTACAGTTAATGAACAAGAAACTAAACTATTACTGCATCAGACTTTTCCATTCCTTTTTATTCCGATTATTTTATATTTTTTAGGTTTTGATAAATTCCTTGCATGGAGCAACAGGACCTTATGTGGAGAAAATTTTTATTGATGAATTAGGTAGGGTAACAAAGAATATTCATCAAAATTAAAACCATAATTCTTCATCTAATGTTTCATACTTTCGTATTCGTTATTCAATCTAAGATAAAGGATATGGAATATACATCGATATTATGAAAGGGTTAAAATTGTCGTTAACTTAGTTGCTAACATAGAAATCATTTATTGGTTATTTCGTTAATCCAGTGCAGTAGGAGGGTAGTTGATGGGGGAAAGAAAGTGCATGTGGAGTATCGTTATTTTAGCCCGCTGTGAGTTTCACTTATTAGACAACATGAAAATAACATGTAACGTCCAAATATATCATATCTATTATCTAAGATCATTGAATGAACATTACGTAATCTCTCAGGTTGTCCTGCAGACTCATGTGTGAAGACCAACGTGCTGCCCGACTTTGGAGGCGGCCACCCTGACCCCAACCTGACCTACGCAGCCGACCTAGTCGAGGCTATGCGCTCCAGTGATTATGGCTTTGGTGCTGCTTTTGACGGCGACGGCGACAGGGAAGAATTTTTTTAAACAGCTGAAATATTATTTTTTAAATCTCTTCTACAGATGAAAGAGAGAACTAGGTATATTGATGGCAGATAAACTAATTTATGTTTCTTCTCAATAAAAAAATAAACGGCCTTTTTTATTTAATATCAAAAGCAATTGTAATTTCTTCAATTAAAAAAATATTTTTAGTTTACATCTTTAAATTTTTCTCAATGAATGCAAACATGTTTTTACTCAGCTGTTGAAAAAATGTTGTAAATAGGAACATGATCCTTGGAGAAAAAGCTTTCTTCGTAACACCTTGTGATAGCTTAGCTGTGCTTGCCAACAATCTGGATCATATTCCTTACTTTAAAAAGGTAATTATTCGAAAAAAAGTTCTAGTCAAAGTATCAAACCTTCTACATTGGGTAATGGTATAGAATACATGTATAATGTAACAGGGGGAATTTTTGTCGTTAATTTAGGTTGCTAATATTGACCTCCGATATAGGGCAATACGTTACTCCATGGTCAGGGGAGGGGATGTGGATATCGTTATATTAGCCAGCTGGGAGAAATTTTTTTACCAGGGTATCCGATAATCTCTCACAATATACACATATTTTGTATAAAAAAAATTGTTTAACTTCATTATAATTCAATTTAAATTCCTTTAGGTAATTTTTTTAATCGTCTTGCATTTTGCTTTAAAAACTTGAAATTTTAGACTGGTGTGAAGGGTGTGGCAAGATCTATGCCCACAAGTGCAGCGGTTGACAGAGTTGCGGCTAAAAAGGGTCTGGAATGCTTTGACACACCAACAGGTAGTTTTCCTTTCCTAAAAGAATTCGGCTGTAACTAACCAACAACTGAATTAATTAGAAAAAAAGTTGGTAATTTTAGCTAATTTATCAAGACTTTGGAGACAACACATTGTACCTTTTACAGGGATGTATATTCTGCACAAGATTTATTTTTTTCCCCTGCTACAAAATTTTTTATTTTTTTTCCCCCCTAGATTTTTCTTAAAAAGTAGGGGGGGAAATAGAAAAATATATAAAGAACTCTATATTTTATTTATTTTATCCCTCCTACCACACATTTTTTTAGTTTTTTTAACCAAGGAGGGGGGCGAAATGGAAAAAATGTTTTCAGTTTTCTTAATTTTTACATTTTTTTCCCTCCAACCACTTATTTTTTATTCCCCCCCCCCCCCCCCTTAGCTGGGGATCCCATGCAGAATATACACCCCTGACCTTTTATTTGCCCCCCAAATATTAAAGATTTATTTCGCTTGTTGGCTAAACCTTAATCCTAAGATGGATTATCTTTTTAGTGTTGTAATATTTATACCTGTTGCCTTTAGAAAATTTGTGTTGTGATAAATGCTTTGTTGCCTTATACTAGTAAAGTTTGAAAATTTTCTACCTTGTACCTTATATCAGGATGGAAATACTTTGGAAACCTTCTTGATGCTGGTAGAATATCTTTGTGTGGAGAGGAGAGCTTTGGTACTGGTAGCGATCACGTCAGGTAGGTTTTTATTCACGGATATAGAGGGATAAGACAATGGCCGATAAATTTATGTGATTATACACAAAATTATACCTTCGGTAGATTAAAATTAGTTGTTGAAATGTTTGAACACTCAACTTATTCAATAAACAAAATCAAAATTTACTAAAGTTCCCAAAGTTATTAAGCTAATTAAGAAGAAAACGGTATTATAAAACTTTAGGGACTAGTGTAATAATCAGCCCACTGTCCATTCCCTCCCTGATTTTTACCTATAAAATTGTTTTACCAAGTTGGTGAAAAGTGAAAGTCAAAAATCAAAATACAAATATGTAGAGTAGAAAAACAAAAACAAAAATATAAAGTTTTTAAATGAGAACCTGAGAAGAAACCGATTTGATGAGATATTATATTTTTCAGAGAGAAGGATGGTGTTTGGGCTGCTCTTGCTTGGCTACAAATTTTGGCTTCTAAGGTCAGCTCAAATTTGATTAGAAATATAATCAGCTCTAAACGAAATAACAAAAAAAAGGTTTTTTATTGGATTAACATTTATGGCTGCCTATAATAGCAGGGAGTTTTTAAATAGTACAATGAAAACTACTTATCCCAAAAGTAGTACGGTTTTTTTTATGTCTGTTGCTTAAGATTTTATCAACTACTGAACCGATCAATTTAATGAAGGATTCACAATGGCCCCGGGATGGTTTTTGTTTTTTTTTAATTTTAGATTTAAGTCTTGGTATGGTTTAGACTTTTTTCTGACTTTTCATTCCATTCTAATACAGAACTGCTAGATGCTGGTGGCTTAGCTGCTCGTAAATCATTAGGTCACTTCATTGTAAAAAGATATTATCTGCTAATTTGCTGTAAACAAAAATAAGAATTTTGCCGAGCGCTGCGGCTAGGCAGGCAAGGGGCCGAGCGCTGCGGCCAGAGTTCATAGTTCGCTGTCGGAGGGGGGGGGGGGGGGGGGGGGGTTACTCAAATTTTCAATATTGAAAAAAAAATTCTAAGAGGATAATACCGAATTTTATTTTTTTATTCAACTCTGCGAGAAACATATATTTATGTATTTATTAGAAATGTACAGTTGAATCCTTACTGAAAGAACATTGGAAAGAATTTGGTAGAAACTTCTTTACGAGATATGACTATGAAGGATGTGAAAGCGAGCCTTGTGAACTTATGATGAAGGTAAGATTAAGTTTGAAAATTAAAAATGATCACGGAAAGAAATGCAAGGTATATTCTTGGTACATTTGGAATAGTATTTTAGATTATCCGCAGATATTACCATGAAAAGATTAAATCCAGTTGTGTTGGCCTTTAGTGTCGAAGGATCTTTCCATCCAATATTAGTAGTGATTTTATGATTTTATTTATATTTGTAAAGAATTGTGTAAAATTCGATACGAAACATGATTTTTTAGGATGGCTCAGAAAACAGCGGATATTAATCGGTTTCGAAGCCATACTGGAAATGCTGTTATCTGATGAATAACATAGCACTTAAGAAATCTTACCCCTACTAAGTCGTTAGTGCACTTTCTTTGATTTTCTGGTTAACAGTTTGCTGTTCTTTATTCAATCTATAACATTGTCAGTTGTTTTATAGCGCTCAACTTAAAAACGTTAATAAAAGGATTTAGGATATGCGTGGATATATTAACAATTTGTAGTCTTTTTGGCTAACTAATATAAAACTCATTTATTGGACAGTTCGTTCATCCAGCAGGAGGGGTGGGGATGGGATAAAGGGAGTGGATGGGGGATATCATTTTATCAGAGTACATGAAAATCTGGTGCAACATCCAACTAATAATATATCGATTGTTCTCGTTTAG
Organism: Acartia tonsa; assembly: GCF_053477335.1. Classification (NCBI taxonomy): domain Eukaryota; kingdom Metazoa; phylum Arthropoda; class Copepoda; order Calanoida; family Acartiidae; genus Acartia; species Acartia tonsa. The sequence goes on from NC_137265.1 coordinate 23,836,486, forward strand.
AACCTGCAAGACTATGTTGATGATGCCTCCAGCGTTGGCAAAGAATATTCTGCTCTTGGTAAAACCTACAAAGTCTCTGCTTGTGATAATTTCAGGTAAAGGATTTTTCTCGCTTAATATTGCTCAAAAATGATTATCATATCAGCTCTTCAGTTGCGCTAGGTAACCCCTTTTCTCCTTTTTAGGGTTGCTCTTCATAAGGAGGACAAAAGTTGGGTATCACTTGAGATGCGAAATCCCAACTAATGCATTTATGTTATTTGTTATCAACAAAGAAAAAAATTTTCACAAATAAACTGATGGCCGCACAGTATTAAAACCGCCCTTACCAGAAATCTTAATTGCAAGACAAAATGATGTACTGCATGCAAACGGCTAGAGAAAACGCGCGTAAAATATGAATATCTTGCATTGTTGTTTATTGGCTGTTCCAAATTGTTATAGATCTTAATCTGGCGGTTCCAATGAAATGGTTAGTCCTTTTGCCGCAGACTGCCTTTCAAATTTACGATAAATCTTTCATAATTTTTTAGTAGCAAAGTATTTCTCTACGCCTGTCCGTCAGTCCGTAACGCTAGGGGAGAAATGTGATTTTCTCGGCTGCTATTTAAGATATCAATGATATTTTTGTGCTTTGCTTCTTAGGGATGTTGTCATTTTTTTTATTTCAGTTACACCGACCCCATTGACGGCAGTGTAGCCACCAAGCAAGGCATCAGGATTATGTTCAGCGATGGCTCCAGGCTGGTCTTCAGGCTTTCTGGTACTGGCAGCAGTGGCGCTACAGTCAGGTATACATTTACTTATCTAGTCAGGTAATATGAAAAAGATCTTAAAAGATAAGACACTAAACATAAATTTACGTAGCTTAGAATTAATGACTTAAAAGTTCTGACGCTTTCAGTGAGTTAGAAGTTTTCCAAAAATTATCTTACGAATTATAGAACGTGTTTATGAAAAACTTTGGACCTAGTATTGTTTGCAGTGTTAATATTCCCACTCTCCCTGATGATTTTATATTAATTAGTCTTGTTATTTAACTAAATAAAACACGTTTTAAAAAAATATATTAACTAGACATCTTTATGCTCCAGACTTCAAAAATAAATCCGCAAGTGTCTTTGTCAAAAATCAGCAATTTTCAATATTCTTCCAAATTAGAAATTTTGTATATTGCTTAAAGTTTATTAGTTCATTTTCAGTATGGATTCGAAGCCGATTGGAAGCAGTTCTCAGCCATTCTGAAAAATCATGCATAGTATTGTATTACAGAAAATTCTCCACGAACATTAATATGAAAATCATAAAGCTAATACTAGTTTTGTTAGCCCAGGCGCCGTTGTCCCCCAGAGACTAACAAAACTGTAATTAATCTAAAACTTTCCTTTTACTGTCCTCGGAAAGCTGTCTATAATACGATGCGATAAATAATTTTAATAATATTATTTTAGGTTGTATGTTGACAGTTATGAAAATGATGGAAGCAAAATATTTGGATCTGCTCAGGTTAGTCTAATTTTCAGCGATAGGACAATCAAAGATATATTGATATTTCACATTTTATATTGCAGATTTTTGGTAGCTTCAAAGGATTAAAGGAAATGTCTTTTCCTTTCTTTAAAGTAACTCATGGTTTGATGATAACTATAAAATGGATATGGACGGGACGTTATATTGATGTACGTACAGTGCATACCCAATGTCAATAAACAAAATGATTGAAAATATCAGTGAAATTGATTGAACAATATTAGTTTGGAACCAACCTATCACAATTTAATTAAGTACCCAAAGTTTTAGAATCGACGAATAAGAATAACTTTTGTTATCAGTCTATTTTCCCATCCCTTCTTGACAGATAGAGAAGAAGATTAAAAGAATTAACAAAGAAAAATCAAATTGTTTCAATTCAGGTTTAGAATAGTTATTTCTCGCATCGTATTTAAACAGCTTTCCGCATATATAAAATGATTGTACAATTTTATATTCGTAGAAAACTGGATATAAACTAGACAGAATTTTTCGGTATGGCTGACAACCGGTTATAATTTACCGGATATTAATCGTTTCGAAGCGAAAGGAAAAAATTATTAATAATATTCATCCATTTTCAGGAAATGCTTGCTCCATGTGTCCAGGTTGGCCTGGAAATATCTCAGCTCACCAAGTTGACCGGAAGAGACGCTCCTACTGTCATTACATAAACAAAGAAATCTAAATAATTATGAGATTGAAACTTCTGAATTAAGGACGTCTAAGGGGGGTGGTTAAATGGTCCTTGTCTTAACTCATTATGTTTTGAGGTAGAGCGCATGTCATAAATGTCTGGTAACTTCATAATACTATAGACGTATTTTTGTTCCTATCTTTAATAAAAATTAGCTTGACAAACTAATAACCTGTTCTGTAATTTGTTAACTAAGTGAGTTATAGCTTCTGAAGTATGAATAAAGGATCATTTACCAACCCTCCTAGACGACCTTGTCGTAATATATACATTTCTGAATCTATTGTTACTTATAACACAGCTTTTGCTTGCCAATCAACTTCTGTTTTAACTCTTTTACACTTAATATTTGGAATTGCTATCTAATTTCATAGTTTGTTATTGTTTAAAAATAATTGTGAATCTTGCTACGCTCTGTGATGAAATATTATCCTTGTTACTGTCTTTAAATGTTTATATATCCTTCTTTTTGAATGTTATTAAATGAATCCTGAGCTTAGAAACCTAACCAATCCTCATGGTGCTATCGTAAAAATAATATTTTTTATCCATTTTTAGACCAGAATTTAGGATATGATAATGAAAATATAACTTGCGCAGTATATAATTTACCAAGTCGGAAGAAAGTCCGTATTTTAAAAAAAAAATCCTTCTGCTGCCGACCACCAATTTTAAACGCCAAGTACCCATTAATCTAAATCTAACATAAAATCAGAATGAGCTTTTTATGTACTATCGAACTCTTGTAGTCTCTTATTAGTGATCTGATCTATTTTATACAAGAATATATTTTTATCATAAAAGACATATTTATCACCATCAAGACATATTTCAGATTTGATTATGAAAATGTTAGACGATAATGGATAATGTTTATGGATGGATATAGGATTTAAAAATGACCTCGTTATTGGAGCTGCTGAATGGATGTGTAAATAACTGTATGGTGGATACAGGTCTCGGTATTTTTGAATTTTCTTTAAAGGAGATTGCTTCATATAACTCATAATTATGTTATAAGAGATTCACTAGATAAGCTATATTTGGAAAAAAAAAAAATTGGGATCTATTATAATAAGATTTATCATACTGTTTTTATATGACCTTCATACGGTAGTTTACTCTTAATTTAGAATGTATTATTGCTCAGTAACTTGGTGAAACTTTCGATAGAAAACGGTATTCCTTGTATAGTCAAACAGACAAAATGTTCCACATTTGCAGAGTGGGGTTTGAAATACTTATTTTTAAAAAGTGTGATAATAGTTACATCTCGCATCGTATTATAAACAGCTTTCCACGGATATAAAATGTACCTTTGGCATCTCATTTTGTATTTGTTGAAAATTAGATATTATACGTTGCTAGACATAGTTTTTTTTTCGTGTGGATGAGAACCGGTTCTTTTCCACTGGATATTGATCGGTTTCGAATGAATACGGGAAAAAATATTCTTTTAAAGTTCGTTTGTTAAGTGCTACGATTGTACCAACTAGATTTTAAAGAAAAATTATTAGTTTAAAAATCCTTTTTTGAATATAGGTAGTCGAGAACTGAATGAATTACTCGGTGGTGGTTTTTCGCGGGGTCAAATTACTGAACTGACCGGCGAAGCGGGTTCCGGCAAAACACAGACTGTAATTCAGGTAGCGGTCAATATAGCAGCTGATAATGGCGGCAACTCATTGGCGGTCATTCTAGATACAGAAGGAAAGATATGCCCCAGAAGAATATTACAAGTTATTGAGAGGTAATGTAAGTGAAAAGTATTAAAATTAAGAATTTAAAACTCGAATACAGATCGGGATATTTAATTTGAAACTATTTCGCATTAAGCTTTTCTGTTAGCAAATTAATTTATGTTTTTGATAAAAATTAAAGGCTAATAAGTAATAAATCTAATATACCAAGCACTATAATATCTACTTGATTGTGGTTTTTAATTTATTTTTGAAAAGATAAATTAGGTATTTCCAAAAAAAAGTAAAACCTATATATTTCAGTAATAGGCTTGATCCAACCTGTATGGATAGAATCGTAATAAAGAGAATAAGAAATGTGGAAGAACTTCTAGCTACCGTTCAACTTTTGCCTGCTTTCCAATTCAATAATCAGGTTTGATGTTTTAAAATCTTAATTTAAAATACATTTCCCTCATTTACGTTATGAGTTTGAGATTTTATTTAATTTGTTTACTTTTATTTAGATCTTGAAGGATTAATTTTTTCCACAGCTGTAAAAAAAATTACATATATTTGAAAAGAAATTTAAATTTTCTACCAAGTAGTTTTAAAAGTATCAAGACTTGAATATCATATTCTTATGACATATGAACTTATATTCAGGGCGACCACTGCATACTATATATACTATTTATACTATATAGGATGACTTTGGATACTATATCATACTATATGACCAAAATTTACTATATATACTATATATTATTACCTTTACTTGACCAAAATTTACTATATATACTATATAATATTACATTTATATAAAAAAAAACGAATATTGTCAGTTTTGTGACAATGCCTCTTAAGGAGCATTTTGTCTTATTTTCAAAGTAGGTTTTTTCCTATTTCTAGCCCCTGCGGGGGGCTAAAAGATACTGTGATACGACAAAAATTTATGAAGCTCTAAAGTAAGAACGAGACGAAGAAAATCCTTTAAAATGTATTTTTGTTTGTGATTATGATTTAAATATTAGTTATTTTTCATAGAATTAACTTAAGGGTGAGGGGGAAGTTTTGCCACTTTCGCTTACTCCTTGATTATTAGGCTAGGTTTAATGTGAGACTAAAGGTTATTTGGGAAAAAAGTTTACTTGTGGGTAGTAGTTCACTTATATTTAATAATTTTTTGGATAAGTTTCCAGGTTCAGGTGCTGCAGGCTAAAAGGTGGTTTCTGGACAGGTAAAAAAAATATAAAATTTAGAGTTCAACTTATTAAACATGATGTTATTAACATCTCTGAAGAAAAAAATTTAAATTGACCTTTAAGTTCTGGTCCTGCAGGCCACCAGGTCCACTCTGGTCAGGTGAAAAATGCAAATTTTTTTTTTGAAGAGTTAGAGGTCAACCTATAAAACAGAATATCTTTTTGGATGTTATTAACATATCTGAAAAAGAAATTGAAAATTAGTCCCCAGGGTCAAGCCCTGCAGGCCTACAGGTCCACTCTGGACAGGTAAAAATATCAAATTTCTTATTTTAAGAGTTAGAGGTCAACTTATGAAACCGAATATGTATTTTTTTAATCTTACTAACATATCTGAAGAAGATATATAAATCGGCCTCCAAGTTCAGGTCCTGCAGGCCTTTAGGTCCACTCTTAACAGGTAAACAATCAAATTTCTTATATGAAGAGTTAGAGGTCTATTTATATAACAGAATATGCATTTATTTGGATGATATGAACATATCGGGATCCAAGTTCAGTTTTATTCAGGACAGGTAAAAGACTCAAATGTCTTATTTGAAGAGTTCAAGTTCAGGCATCCAGGTTTTCTCTGGACAGAGTCTACATGAAAGCCTGCAGCACCTGGACCTGGAGGTCAATTGTATTTTTTCTTCAGATATGTAAATAACATCTAAAAAGATGCTTATGGTGTTTTATAAACTAACCTCTAACTCTTTAAATAAGAAAGGGGGGAGGCGGAAGTGACACTTTTTGAAACCAAAACTAAGTCAAAGGAACTCAACTAAATAAAGAGTTACAGCTCTGAGATTTGACATGGCAGTTGCTTTAAATAGGTATAATATGGAACTGTGAAGAAACGGCGGCGGAACCGCCGCTCCCGCCGATTTTTTTCGCCTTTTTTCGCCAAATGCAAATATAAGGAACGACATGAAAGTGGAAGGCTGCTAATGCAGGAGAAGAAAAGTGTGGGTTTACTAGAAGTATGAGGCCAGTCAATATATTTGCACTTGGCACAAGCGATTTTAATATTGACATGTTTTGAATATTTCAAGTGTCAAGTGAAAATATAAGGGAGATTTTTATGAAAAAAAAATATTATCTCAGATGATTGAAAATTATCTAATTTGACGTGAAAAGGCAAACACAAATTTCGGCGGGAAACTACGATTTTCGGCGGTTCCACCGCCGTTTCTTCACAGTTCCATATTGCACCTTTATAAAGCAACTGCCATGTCAAATCTCAGAGCTGTAACTCTTTATTTAGTTAAGTTCCTTTGACTTTTAGTTTTGGTTTCAAAAATTGTCACTTCCGCCCCCTCCCTTTTGATTTTTACCTTTCCAGAGTTCACCTGGAGGCCTGCAGCATCAAAACCTGGAGGTCGATTGTCATTTTTTCTTTAAACATATAAATAGGATCTATGAAGTTGCTTATGTTGTTTAATAAACTAACCTCTAACTCCTTAAAGTCGACTATCCACGAAAAAGAGCAAGTGATTTTGGGCACCTTCCAGCATTGATCCTTGGCATTGTTGTAGTGAATATACTAGGTTCATGTTTATTATTTGGTTTATCGACTAAAAAGTTAGGTTTCACCATGGTTTTATATGAAATAAACTTTGAAATGTTAAGCATAGTTTGGTGCAAATTCATCAAATGTTTTGATGAGTTCAAACTGTTGTTTAAAAGCTTTGACACAACAGTACATATATCCTTTTGATGTATGTTTAGAAAAGGGTTGGGAGCTTGTAATATTTTAAATAGTTTAATTAATGTACTTTTGCAATTTACAGCATTTGATGCTTTTATTTTATTTTGTCTTTTGAACTCAACAAAGCAGTTGATGATATTATATCTAAAAATGCTTTACATTTTAAAGTTTTTTTTCATATAAAACCATGGTGAAGCATACCTAACTTTTTAGTCGATAAACAAAATATTTAACATAAACCTAGTATATTCACTAAAAAAATACTATGGATCAATGTTGGAAGGTGCTTATAATCACTTGCTCATGTTCGTGGATAGTCCTCTTTAAAATTTTTATTTTATTCGTGTCCAGAGTCCATCTGGAGGCCTGCAGCACCTAATACTGAAGGCCAATTTAATTTTTTTTCCTTCAAATATATAAAGAACATCCAAATATAAGCTCATTTTGTTTAACAAATATACCATTAACTGTTCAATTAAGGGAAGTTTGATTTTTATCTGCCCAGGACCAGAACTTAGAGGTCGATTTAAATTTTTTTCTTCAGTTATGTTAATAACATCCAAATAGATGCATATTCTTTTTTATAAGTTGACCTCTAACTCTTCAAATAAGAAATTTGAATTTTTTACCTGTCCAGAGTGGAAATGGAGGCCTACAGGACCAGATTTTGGAGGCAGATTTTAATTTTTTCTTCAGATATGTTAATAGCATTCAAAAAGATGCATATTCTGTTTTATTAGTTGGTCTCAAATCCTTTAAAAAAAAAAAATATCTATAACCTGTCCAGAGTGGACCTGGAGGCCTGCAAGACCAGAACTTGGAGGCCTATTTTAAATTTTTCTTCATTTATGTTAATAACATCAAAAAATTTTGTTTTATAAGTTGATCTAAAGGAGTGGGGACAAAACACCTAATTTAAAAATGCCTAACTAAAAATGCCTAACTAAAAACACCTAAGTTTAAAAATACCTAATGTTAAGAACACCTACGTTAAAAACACCTAATTTATAAATGCCTAATTTATAAATACCTAATTTAAAAACGCCTAACTAAAAATGCCCAACTAAAAATACCTAATTTTAAAAATGTCTAATTTTAAAAACGCCTAATTTAAAAATACCTAATTCTAAACTATCTAAACGCCTAATTTAACGATGCCTAATTCTAAAATATCTATTTTTAAAAGCGAAGCTTTTCTATAATTAGGGTCGGTCCGTCCGTACGTCCGTCGGTACCAGAGAGCTTTTTTTTTTGTTAATTTAGGCATTTTAGAATTGTCCTATCCATTTCAAACGTTGCATGGTGATTCCTGTAGTAGTTAGGTACGATTTAGAAAGCGTAGCAACTCTATAATCATTACCAGAATGTCTGTACGTCCATTTTAAACATGTTGATTTTTCTACTTTTTTAATAACAAATTGTTGTGTGATTTAATTATCCGTTTGATCTGATTTTTGGATATTGATTCCTGGGACAACAAAGTACAATATTATAAGCGAAGCAACTCTATAACCAAGTTCTAAAAATGTAAGTATGTCCATAAACATTATCCAGTATCAAGCAGTTTTTCATCAAATTTACTTACAATTTTGCTTTGACTCTTATACTTTTATTTTCTGATTATTCAGTTCTGACACTATACAAGTATTAATGTCTGTTTGTCCTACCATTTCAGTGCTTTGCTTTTATGGATGTTGTTATCCTTGTTTTCACTAAAATACTTAAAATTTTGATAACATTAATCCAATTGGCTGATTGTTCTTGTTGAAGGATATCGCTAGTCATTGAACCAATATGATTCATCTTTACAATGAAGCTTCCCTTAGGTCATGGGAAGGTTTATAACGCTTTTGGGGAGGTTACCAACACCTTTCAATGAGAAATCGCCCTTTAAAAAAAACCCTGGCCCCCCTCCCCCCGTTTTTTTTTTATATTTCTGGTCAACTATCACCCCCCAATAAAGTAACGCTACGGCTACTTAGGTTAGGGAAGAAACCAATAAAAATTTAAATTCATTTTCTTTGTCCTTCAACCTTTGATTTTACTAATTATTTTATTTCTCATGTGAGGTGCCACAAACTAATCATAAAATTTTATTTTTAAAAGCGAAGCTTTTCTATAATTAGGGTCGGTCCGTTCGTACGTCCATTCAGTTTTCTATTTCAAACTATATTTTGAAATTTTGGAGGGGGTTGTAACCACCCCCCCCCCCCAGACTAATTGAATTCCCCTCCTAACTGCAATCGCCCCTAGAGGACTCTAGGGGGTGTAGCCGCCGGTTTAACAACAGTTTTAAGATATGCTTAAAATTAGGTTTTTTTAAATTAGGTATTTTAAAATTAGGTATTTTTAAACTTAGGTATTTATAGTTAGGTGTTTATAAAATTAGGCATTTTTAAAATTAGGTGTTTTGTCACATTAGGCATTTTTAAAATTAGGTATTTTTAAATTAGACATTTTTAAATTAGGTATTTATAAATTAGGTGTTTTGTCACATTAGACATTTATAAAATTAGGCATTTTTAAATTAGGTATTTTTAAATTAGGTGTTTTGTCCCCACTCCGATCTAAAATAGAAATTTTAATTTTTTTACTGTCCAGAAACCACCTTACAGATAGCCTGCAGCACCTGAACCTGAGACCTATCCAAAAAATGATTAAATATATGTGAAATACTAACCAAAAGTAAACTTTTATCCTAAATAATCTAAGGTCTCACATTAATACCTAGCCTAATAATCATTGAGTAAGCCCCTTATATGTGAAATTGCTTCGATAACAGCTATGCTTTGAGTTATTATTGATGATGTATATACTATGTATTACTAAATAATTCAAAGTCCGATACTATATCATACTATATGAGTTTTAAAAAATATACTATATATACTATATGGATTTAAAAAATATACTATAAAAATACTATATTTTTTTTATTTTGAAGTGGTCGCCCTGTATATTGCTATCTTATTTTCACAAAAAACAGCATGACGACTATTTTAATGGTGCCTAATTGTTAGTCATTTATTTTAATACAAAATTATATATGTTAGACTGTATTCTTGTAACTTAAGCTTGCAATCTTTTTTTCTGAAATGCACTTATTGTAACTATCGCTTCATAAATTATATAATTTTTTTTCCTGATATTGTATTACTTATCCCCGGAGCCGGAGCCGCTCTGAAAATAAACGGTTCCGACTCCGGCTCCAGCAAATAATGGCGGCTCCGGTTCCACATTACTGCCATTTAGCCTAGGATCCCATATTTATACCCCCCTGCTTGCCTATCCAAGAAAAGCAAATTTTACCTAACAACAATTTTATCAGATATTTGATTTAAGACAAAAATGATTGTGTTTTTATACCATATAACAACACCTAATAAATATTTAAAACTAATTTAGAATAAAATTGGAGGAATCCTTATAGACAGTATTACACAACCATTCAGATTTTCTCAAAATAATGAGGATAGAAGGAAAAATGGAGGTGAATAGTATAACCTGGGAGGGAGGGGACATTTGACTGTTAATTTAACTGGTATCCAAAGTTTTTTTTTTATAATCTCGACCTTTCATTGGTTGGGTTAAAAACGTTTTTTTTATCAAATATTGATTAGATGGTTCAAAATAATAGTGTTCAAACCTTTTCAACCAACAATTTTAATCTACATAAGGATTTTGTTTAGGTATCATAATTGAGTAAATTAATTCATCTTAAAAGTTTTTGAAGACAACGAATGTGAGAGATTGTTTGTACAATTTATAATTTATACTACTTTTAAAGTTCCCTATTTTCGGATTTTCTGGTATTTTAATGGATTTCTCATTTTAGGATATTTATACAGAATTTGTGAGACCCTTAACGAGCTTGCACACAAAAATAATATTCCTGTTATATTAACCAATCAAATCAGTATTAAAGTAGATCAAAACAATAAAAATGGCGGGACCAGTGAAATTATACCAGCATTAGGTAAGTTTTTCATTTCATTGTCTTAACTCTAAAACAAAACAAAAAACAACTTATTTAATTCAGCAGTGCTTCAATAAAATTGTGCTTTTTAAATTTGATAGCACTAAAAAACAACAAGTGTTTTGTTTAAGAAAACTAATTTTGCTAGGTATGAACTTTTTCATCAGTTAAAACATAATTTTTAGTGCAAAAATTCCTACCTATTATAATTGTACTTTTAAAAAGTTTGGGGCAAAATGGTTGAATGAGTAATATACATAATTCTCTGGTTAAAGATATTGTCAATACAGTTTTGTTATTTATCAGGTGAATCCTGGACATATGCACCCAGTGTTAGAATTTTATTTAAGCACAAAACATTCCAGGTATTTTAAGTCATTCTCGGACCCTTTTTTAATAGTTATTTATGGCATTGTATTATAGACATGACAGCCCTTTGCAAATATTAAAATAAAAAATTATTAAAGTAAGTTTTTTTTGCCCCGAGGGACCGAAGGCCCGGACGAACAAAACTGATAGGTATTAATTTTATAATTTTTCATTTTAATATTTGCGGATAATTGTCTGTAATACGATGCTCATGTAACGTTTAGTATGGCCGAGAAACGGTTCTAATCCAGCGAATATTAATCGGTTTCGAAGCCATACTGGTACTTCGGTAGCTAGGTACTTCATTAAGAGAGGGGTAGGTTTCTGGTAAAATCCGTAAAGGTTATGTGTTATAAGTTAAAAACAGTAGTAGAACGATAAAAATTTATGTTAACTTTAAAAAAAAAATTGTCTTTAGTTCTTTTCAATAAGAAATACACATATTTAGTAAATATTATCGTTCTACTACTATTTTTAAGCCTTAAAACACACACCCTTACGGATTCTACCAGAAACCTACCCCTCTCTTTTTCTATTTTTTGCAGTCGAAAAAAAGATGAATCTTATTCAGAATATACACCCCTTTTTAACTATTAAAAGAACATTTACTTGTATCTGGTGTACTGTTACAGGATAATGAAGATGCTCCAGGTTCTAGAGTGGCCGCCATATTGAAATCACCAGCACAACAACATCAGGAAAAGATTACACTTAATTTAGGATTATAGATTGAGTTATTACATAGTGGCTTCAGTTTTTAATTTTGAAAAAAATAGAATAGAAATATGTATAAAAAATATTACAAATAATTTTGAAAAATTTAGCTAAAAACCATCGCAGGATCACTAGGTATATTTCCGGAAAAGCATAATATCGTCGGTTCAGCGAGTATCGAGATCTTAAGCTTTAGACATATAAATATCCTAATACTTTTATTAGTGATGGATTATAAAGTAACAGATCTACACTCAATCCAGAATCGAATGGCTTTGTGTTTGACGGCGACAGCGATAAAACAAAAAAATATTACTTGTTAGATTTGGATTTTTTGGGGGATTTAGTTTCATGAAAAATTATAGGTATGTATTTTATTTTTTACTATTTTAGTAGATTACTTCGAGAAAAAAACAAAACGAATACAAACCCTTTAGGTATACTTTTATCTACTTTTTACCTAATCATCATTAGGCAATCATAATAGGCTAAAAAGGTGATATTTTACTTACCAATAAACAATGTTTAATCTTTGATTAGAAAACTGCAAATTTTTGTATCAAGACCAGTGGCATTTGTGACTTGTAGTGTTCAATATTCTGAAAAGTTTTATATTTTCAGTTTAAAAATAAGTAAAGAACGACCTACCCCATAAATACAGGGGTGTATAATATATTCTGAATGGGATTCCCGGCTAAGGGGGATGGAGGAAATAAAGTGTACTGAAATCATCAGCTCATACTATTATCCATACTTTTCCTCTTAATCTAGACAAAAAATCCCTTAGAATAATGGGAATCTTAATTCTAACTAAGGGGAAAAAATGAAAATTGTGCAGAATATACAGACACCCCTGCAAATTATAAATATAAAGATGTGATATTATGAATGTATTATTTCTATTAATCTATTTTTATATATTTTCAGATTTGTAATATAAATCCATAAAAATGACAGCCACAAATAATCCTTTAGAAGGATTTAAGATTCTACAGGTTTGTACTTTGTTTATCATTTAAATTCATAAAAACATTGAGCTGAATATATCCAGGGAGTAGGTAATGTGATTCTGACAAACAATTCTATAGGAAAATTTCCCCACAACCCCTTTCCCCTTTTCCTCCCCCTTCTTACCCAGCCCTCTTCAGTTACACAAAAAAAACAAGACATACTCTAACCTTACTCTATAAGGTTTTGTGATTTTTCGTAAAATTGATTGTTAGAATAGCTCAGGGAAAAGGGAATGATATTCTGACAAACAATTATAAGGAAAATTTTCCCACAACCCCCTTCTTACTCTCCCCTCTTCAGTTCCGCCAAAAACAAAATTTACTTCCACCATACTTTAAAAGGTTTCGTGATTTTTCGTAGAAATTATTGTTAGAATATCTAGGCTTGAATATATGGTTCTTATACTGAAGTTGTTGGAAATTTGTTTATCTAATGATAGTCATGTCAAATAATTTAAAAATTAAATTGGAGGGAGAGGATATTGTAGTGATGTTGTATCTTAAGTTTTATTAACACATTATATCATTCATAGGTTTAAAAATGAAATTAAATCTTGATTAGGTGGTACACACTAGCAGTGTTCAAACTTTCCCATCAATAATTTTTATTTGTATAAGGGGTAATTATAATTTTGGGTATGTGTACATTAAGGGGGAGGGGAAGTTTTGACACATTTTTTTTACCTGTACAGAGAGGACCTGGAGGCCTGGAGCTCCGGAACCTGGAGGCCTAGTCAAAAAATCTTAAAACTTGGGAAAATTCATCATATAAGAATGATTTTATCCCTAATAACCTATCCTCTCAGTCCAAAGATAAAGCCTATACTCACTGTTTACGCAAATGTGTCAAAACTCCCCCCCCCCCCCTTTATCTCCGTTGTCTTATCCCATAATACCCCTAAAAAATCGATCATATAGTTTCAAATCTTGATAAAAAAATTTATGTAGGTTAAGTACACAGAATCGAGTACTGCAGTGCGACAAATATTTGTGAAGCAACATCATGTCAGGACCGTAGAACCTGGCAAACCATCGGATAGAACTTTATTCTGTGCCAACATTCCTCCATGGATGCATTTTACAACATTGAGAAGAATATTCCAGGTAAAAATAATCAAAAATCACTATTCGCTACAGTTTGTTATTATGATATTAACTTGCGACCGTGGCTGTAAACGTAGCGCATCCGCTAAGGCGAAAGGTTCGAACCTCGGCCCTATACCGATTAATGACTAAAGACGTTAAAAATGGGTTCTAGTAGGGGTGAATGCCTTGGTCCATTTACAGGCGCAAACTCCATGCACCATGCACGGTTAGAGATTTTTAAACAAAGGTCGTTCAATTAAAGGGTTGTTTGTCTGTAGGATGTTACTTAACCTAATATCGTTGATTGTTACAGTATCGCATCCCATTTCAAGCGGATGATGCGCTGGATTCTCTAGATGATGACAAATGTTTAATGCCTAGATCTTCAGCAATGAAATAATTACCTAGACAAACAGATACTGCTAATGTCAACAAAAATGTAATTTATATTTTTTAAGTTCTGTTGATCTTGACTGATAAAATATTACTCTTACTTGTATTTTTATTCAGAAATATGGAGAAGTTGAGGCTGTGTACATGGAATTTGAGCCCTCCATCGGTCCACCCACCCCCATGCCAGACTATGACGCAATATTTCCTCCCGCAAGGGACCCCTATGACACTGGAAATGGGTTTAAGGTAAATGTTTCTCTATCTTTCATTAAGTTGAATGTTCAAACGTTTCAACCACTAATTTTAATCAATAGAAGAGGTAATTTTGTGTATACTCATTGGGGATGTACATCAATTTATCGGCCGTTGTCATTTCCCTATAGATCCCTGTTGTACATCCATTCTTGTTTTAGTATGCCTATGTTGTGTATACAAGAAGTAGTAGTTTGAGAGAATGTCTCACTTCTCTGGACACAGAAGAAGAAATAATTGCGAGCACGAGTGAACACCGTGTAATTTCTGGGGTTAGAAAATGGAATTCACAGTACAATAAGAAGGTAATCATATTAATAGTAGCGCTGCATCTCTATAACTAAGGTACATCCGTCCGTACGTCACGTTGTAAGAGTACTTTTTAAAAAAAAACTAGAATCTTCGTTGGTTGCTCCATTTTGTTGATTTAGACATTTTAGAATTGTCCAATTGATTTCAAACTTGGCATGGTGCAGATTCCTGTATTAGTTAGATACGATTTAGAAAGCGTAGCAACTCTATAATCGTTACCAGAATGTCTGTACGTCCATTTAAAAACATGTTGATTTTTTTCCTTTTTGACCACAATTTTTCATGTGATATTAACTGATTTTGGGAATTATGATTCCTATACAACAAGGTACAGTGTAAGAGAAGCCTCTATATAATCAATGTAAGTATGTCCTTGAACAGAATCCAGTATTTAAGCAGTTTCAACAAATTCACTTACATTTTTGTTAATACATAAATTTTCTGCTAATTCAGTTATTACACTCTACAAGCGTAAATGTTTGTTTGTCATACCGTTTCACAGCTTTGCTTTGATGAACGTTGTCAACCTTGTTTAGATAAAACGACGTCAAGACGTATTAGATGAAGTGAACGAGTACATGAAAACGTATGATAGAAATATGGATGAAGAAAAGAGGTATTTTTTACATTCATAACTAGGATAATCATATTTTAAAAGTAGTGTTGTAACTTGTAATAATATCAAGTAACAGACTATTTATCCTAAAGTGTGCTTTTTTGTCTTGTTTGCCGTAAGCGTATGTGCTCTAAGACTGGTTTGCCGCATTTCCATATTGTACCTCATTAAAGCAACTGTTTAAATAATTCTTTTTTTAACCCTTTTCAAAGTTCTTTGCTCATGCTCATTCGTCATTTAGCCCAAGTGTTAGAACGTATGCGCATCTGTCTTTATGTAATTTTGTGTATCTTGGCTATATTTATGGGGTTTCAATTTTGTATACCTTTAAATATCAGAATTTATAGCATCTTATTATAGACAGCTTTCCGTGGATTTGAAAAACTATAAGATCAAAACCAGTTTTGTTAGCACCGAGAGGCCGAATGCCCTGGTTAACAAATCTGGTATTAATTTTATGATTTAGATTTTAACGTTCGTGAAAAATTATCTGAAATATGATGCTTTACATGATTTTTCAGTATTGCTGAGAACCAGTTTTCATCCAGCGGATAAGAAACGGTTTCTAAGCTATAATGTAATATTATTTTTATACGCTCTATCGAGAGGTGTATCTTTTTATGTTTTTTATTTCTAAAAGGCATAAGTTTTGGTGAAAACTAATCTTGTTTTAAATTGATTGTTTGATTGATTGTGTAGGAAAGAGGAGGAGATGAGAGAACCAGATGAGGAGGGCTGGATAACTGTCACTAAATTAAAAAAAGATAAGGTGAGTCAAATTTATCCAGGGAGGGAAAGGACATTGGGCTGTTTATTACACTAGTCCCCACAGTTTTATAATGACGTTTTCTTAGTCGTTGGGTTGATAACTTTGGGGACTTTTATTGAATCTTTTAGATACCTGAAAATTATCTCAAAACAAGACCTCATATCGTCAAATTTTTTTCCCATAAACTTTAAAGTAGAGTTTAACACATCCGTTAAATACAGAGTGAGGGAAGGTATGATTTATAGAACACGCCTTGTTTGTAATTTTCGTTGATGAGATTATATGATTTTTCGATTCAAAAGCCTAAAATATTTTCAGTTATGCTTTGAAACCGATTAATATTCGCTGGATTCGAACCGGTTCTCAGCCATACTGGAAAATCGCATGAAAGACAATTTTTCACAAATATTAACATAAAATTATAATAATAATACCTCGGGTTAAACAAAACTTTTCATTTTAATATCTTCGGAAAGCTGTCTATAAAACGATGCGATAAATAACTATTCATGATATTATTAGAGTTTTAAAAAGCGGACAGAAAATGAGTTCAAGGAGATGGAGCAACGTATACGCGGCAAAAACGGAAGACGACTGAAGAAAAAGAAGGGCAAAGAGTTGCAACATTTCTACTCGCATCAACTCAAGTCCGACAAAATAATGAAAATCCGCGAACTCAGAGAAAAGTTTGAACAAGATAAGTTGAAAATTTCACAAATGAAGGCTGAAAGAAAATTTAGACCATTTTAGTTTATTATTTTTTGTAACATTTTTTTCAGATTAATGAAAATGCCTCCAAGGAAAAAGAAGGCTGCGTCTGAACAGGATGAAGCAGCTACACCAGTCAATGGATCTGATGTAAGTGAAGCAACAAATGGGCCTAGAAAATCAACGAGAAAAGCTGCAGCTGACAAACCTGTCGTGAATGGAACCGACAATGAAAATAAAGCTTCTGCTGCCTCAAAAGGTAGAAAAAGAATCGCTTCTACTGCTGAATCTGAAGTCAAGGCTACAAATGGAGAATCTTCTAATACAGCAAGCAAAAGAAAATCTGCTAAAAATGATATAAAAACTGAAGCTGATGATACTAAACCTCTTGCTAATGGCGATGATAGCAAAAAAGCTGCTAAAAGTAGAAAGAGAGGATCCGCTGCAGCTAAAACCACCACAATTAAAGAAGAGTTAGAAGATGTAAAACCTATTGTCAATGGATCAAATGGTATTGCTGCTGCTGCTGATAAAAAAATGGTTCTGCTGCCGCTGAATGTCTCTGTTATTTGGCAGCTAAAGGTATTGTATTTATTTTGCTCTTAAAATAGAACGATTCATCTATATAAAGTGCATGCCTTTGTTAAATAAATTATTAGTTGGTAATTTTAAAAGCATACCTACTAAATACAGACTCAAAACATGATTTGAAATTGCAGAAGGTATTCTTTATATCTTGCTCATTCTGTGTAAGAAACATAATTTTCAATATAAATTTTTTAATATGCCTGGAATGTTAATAAACAAAACAAGACAGAGTAAAATAAGCTAAGATTTATAAACACATTTTGAATTTTCAAGGAATTTCAAGAGAACATTGACAATTTGAATTTATACATTTAAATTTGTACCTAGGAAAAATCTGGATGGTTAAGATATTCACCAGAAGCTTGTGATGTTTTTACAGGAGCTGGTCAAAAAGGAATAGATAAGGTAACACTTTACATTGAACTAACTAATAGTTAACATTTAGGTGCTCATCCACAACTTAGGTAAGGGGGCGGGGTTGGGTCAGTCGGTGCTCAAGATTGAAATTTTAATTTCTAATTAGGGGGGGGGGGGGGTATCAACACTTAAAAGGACTCTCCACAGAAAAATCAACTTTAGATTTTTGAAAATCTAACCTGAAATTATTATTCTCTGTTCAATTTTAGGCATTTTTTGTTTTTGTGGCATCGCGATCGAAGCCCTTTGAAATTTTTTACCTCCTTTAAGTGAATCCTCCCGCCATTTAATTTGTGCTGCTTTAGTGATTTTTAGCTTCTATTTTTGCCGCCGTTGCCGCATTCATCGCCCTTCTCCGCCGCTACTCCGCTGTACGTCGCTTTTTAATACATGCTCCCCTCTCCCTTGTTCAGAAATTAAATGGAGGCTGGGGGTGTTGTGTATAGCTACGTACGCAATGTATAGCGGAGTAGCGGCGGAGAAGGGCGATGAATGCGGCAACTGCGGCAAAAGATGGTTATATTTGGCGGAGGCGAACACAAAATGGAGGCGGCAGGATTGTCCAGTCAAGGAAGAGGATAAATCGTAGAGTGGCCGGTTGCAATGGAGCAAATGTTCTTTAGCGGCGAACACATATTGAGTGGAGGAAAGTGTAGTATATATTTTTATAGCGGCAGTACAAATAGGCGGCGGACAAAATTTTCAATGGGCTTCGATCGCGATGCCACAAAAACAAAAAATGCCTAAAATTGAACAGAGAATAATAGTTTCAGGTTAGATTTTCAAAAATCCAAAGTTGATTTTTCTGTGGAGAGTCCTTTTAAGAGGGTACGTTGTGTGTTAATGCCACAAATTGTATTATTTATTATTCTTTCAAAAAATTTTAATATTTAAAGAAGCAAAATAATTTATGTATTTTTAGATATCTGCGGAGTCAGGAAAGAATAAAATAGAAATAGATTTAACCACAATGAAACAATGTAGCAAGGATGAAGATAAAGATATTAGGTGAGTATAAATATTTCATGTTGTTTTTAGCTTTATATTTCTCCATCATAGGAAAGATTTCGGCTCAAATCTTTAGTGAAATATTTCAAGTTTATTTTATAAAATAACAATTGTTATTAAGTTCGCAAGATACTAAATTAGGGAGGCGGTTGTGACACTTTTTGAAACCAAAACTAAAAGTCAAAGGAGCTCGACTAAAAAAAGAGTTACAGCTCAGAAATTTTGTATGATAGTTGCTTTAAAAAAGTGCAATGTGGAACTGTGGAAATGTCATTCAAAATTTCAGTGCCGTAACTCTTTTTTGAATTGAATTCCTGTAGTTTTGGTTTCAAAGAGTCTTACAACCACCCCCTTCCTTAAAAGAAAAACTAGTAAGACATTTTAAACAACAATATGTATAAAAAACTATTCAGTTATAAATCTTTCTCAACCCAATTTAAAAGGAAAAAAGTCTACTTCATCATTCCGAAATATGTATAAAGAATTGTTTTAATATGTAGATGCTTGTTTGAAACGGATGAGAAGGATTTTGTTTGCTTGAGCTTGGAATCTGGTTCCTGTATGGAACCTGGAGTAGCAGCTAAATTAGTCAAGGTAACAACAACAAAAAACCTCGCTGATATATTCTTTTTTTGTGTTAAAATTAGGGTTGGCAATCCGGATCCGGAATCTGGAATCCGCCTATTTTTTTTGCCAATTTTGGAATCCGTAATCCGTTTTTTAATAGCTGATTTCGGATTCTTATTTGGTAGGCTAAAATTAGCGTCTTGAGTTTTTTCTTTCAACTCCTCCTCTTTGAAGGCAAAGATTTTCATAAAATTTTCTTAAAATCTGGTTCGATTCTCGGAAGTGAATTATAGAGAACACCAAGAATATTGACTTTTAGGACATATGTAGCACTTAATTTAAAAAAAAAATTAAAAATCCTTTTAAAATATTGCTAGAATCCGGAATCCGCCAAAAATAAGAATCCGGAATCCGCAAGGAATCCGCCACTTTTTTTGACGGATTCTTTAAGAATCCGGAATCCGAATCCGGCCCAAAAATTCGACGGATTGCCATCACTAGTTAAAATGATCAAAGAAAAAATTTCAAATTATCACCAGTGTACAGTTTATTTTATGAAGTCTCTAGAAAGATTAGCTGGAAAAAAAATATTGATTGTGTCCATATTTTTCCTACCTTGTCTACTAGGCCGACTCAAGATGCAAAATTTTTTGGCGCGCTATTTTAACCCATTCTATTCATAAATATAAGACTATTGATACCTTTAAAAGTGTTCTCAGACTATTTTTTCAGCAATATGTCAAATTCGAATTTCATAAAAAAGGGGAAGGTTCCCCCCTGGGGGTGAAATTTTTTTTTCTTTCAAACCATGGCTTTATACACCTTCCTAAATTCGTCTTGAAGAGTACATTAAGAATCAAAAAACGTTTTTTAAAAATATTGATCCCAGAAAAAGTTATCCTCAAATAACTGTAAAAATCACCTGATTTTGCTAAAATGGCCAAAATTGTTAGTTTTTTGAGAATAGCTCTTGCTATGATCAATATATTTTAAAATCGTTTTTTGATCCTTAATGTACTCTTCAAGACGAATTCAGGAAGGTGTATAAAGCCATGGTTTGAAAGAAAAAAAAATTTCACCCCCAGGGGGGAACCTTCCCCTTTTTTATGAAAATCGAATTTGACATATTGCTGAAAAAAAGCTACCAGAACACTTTTTTTGGTATCATTGGTCTTTATATCATAAAAGGAATGGGTTGAAATAGCGCGCCCATTGAATTTCAAAAAAAGTGGTAATTCTGAGTCGGTCTATTGTCTACTAATAAACACTTTTTGTCTTGTTTGCTATGGTAGAAATGAGGTATGCTCCAAAATGATAACAATTGTTGGTTTTAAACAAACTTGTAAAAGGAAAAACTTTATTATACTACTTTTTTTCCATGAAAGTGTCCTAATTTTCAATCCAACGTAAAACTGGTTATTACTTTTAGATAATGGATATAAGTTCCCATGTAACAATAGAAGGATGGAAATATGACCTTGATACCATGACTAGAAATAAGGATAATTTGTCAGAGAAGATAATCAAAGAAACTGTTGTTCCAGATAAATTCAAGAAAACAGGTACAAACCATCCAAGATTTTAACCTGTATGCAGGTTCGATTCTCAGCCCTAATCTTGTTATTAATAAATGGTTTCCACTGATGTTATGTTAATCTTAATACTATTCAAGTTTAGGCCATTTTAAAGCAACTAAATATAATGTTGCTAGTGAGATGTGTAACCACATGATCATTCTACGGCCTTTATTAGGCTTATTTGTAATGGATAATCAAATCTGTTCATTGGTTTCTGTGATCTTAACGGACAAGTTAAACTTACTACTTGATATGTTAGATTTAACAAGGCCCTTGACGTTCAATGAGTAATAAATTTTATTAAAAAAGATTGATTTTCCACTTGAAAAGTAGTACTGTATAACAGTTAAATTAATTTTTTAATACATTTGAGTTTGATTTGTTATTTCAGGTGTAACTGGAAAGATTAAAGTTTTAGCTTTACCCAACGATACAGTAGATATTAAACACGAA
Organism: Acartia tonsa; assembly: GCF_053477335.1. NCBI lineage: Eukaryota > Metazoa > Arthropoda > Copepoda > Calanoida > Acartiidae > Acartia > Acartia tonsa. The sequence continues at coordinate 23,858,162 of NC_137265.1, forward strand.
CAACAGGATCAAGAAGACACTCCCCCACCAAATAAGAAGTCCAAAAAATCTTTGAAAGCAACTGGAAAATCTACGAAATCTAAATCTAGCAACGACGATGGTGCGGACGCAGGAATGAATATTAGAATTTTAATAATTGTTGATCTTTTTTTCCTTGTATCACAATTCTCTGTATTAAAACTTTAATACATAGGGAGGCCATTCTTATATATTTATATAAAAAATATAAGTTTTACCATGGTTTTATATGAAAAACAAAAAAATGTTAAGCGATTTTTGAAGAAATATTATCAAATGTTTTGATGAGTTCAAAGTGCAAGATAAATACGACAAAACATCATCTAATGATGTAAAATGCAAAAGTACATTAATCAAACTGTTTACATTATTACAATTTACAACCCCCTCTACTAAATATACATTTTTTTTATCAAAAAAGAATACTTTTCTGTCAAAACATTTGATGGTTTATAATCTCAACTCGTTATACATTTTCAAATTAAAAAAAAAAATATGCCTTACATCACTGCTGAAAGGTGCTTAGTATCACTTGCTCTCGTTCGTGCATAGTCCCCTTTATGAACACAAAATTGTTATTAATCTAATATTATCTCAAAGAAGAGAAGCCACGAATGAAGAGTGTTATTAAGAAAGGCTTAGCTCCTGTAGATGACAATTGTCCACACAAAGACAGGTATTGTTATTTATTTTTAAGGTTCAGCATATACCAACAATGGAATTTAATCGAAAAAAAATCGCGTGATTTTAAGCCTTCGTTTGGGGCAACCTATAATAGAATTTTTAGCTGCCCCCCAAATATTTTAGATGTATTTCGCTTGTTACCTATACCTTGTTCCTGATACAAAAAGCGTCTTTAAAGTAAAGAAAAGTTTATGAATTATTAAATACTAGCGGCTACGCCCCTAGAGGCCTCTAGGGGTACTTGAGAAGAGGAGAGTGGAATTTGATAATCCAATTTCTTATTTTAGATTTTTAGAGAAAAAGTTAAAAAAAAAATTTTGGGGGGGGCGAAAAATTTTTTTTTGGGGGGAGGTGCACCCCCCCCCCCTTAATTTTTGATTTTAGTTAAAAAAAAGTAAAAAAAAAATTTCCATTGGGGGGGGGGATTTTTCATTTTTGGGGTGGTTGGGGGTGTCCCACCCCCCAAGAAAATAGTTATAAACCTTCCTGGGACCTAAGAGAAGCTACCCTGTTAAGGAGAACCCAATCGGCTTAGTGGTTAGTGAGATCTTTCGGTACAAACACACAGACACACAAACATCCTGTTACTTTATTATAAGGATTAAATGTTTTTCCCAATCATTAGGGGTTGTTATTACGAGAAATCACAAAAGCATCATAAACCTATGAAAAATAGAAAATATTTCATGATTTTACTAGGTCCTAGGAAAAGCTTCCTCCCCCCCCCCCCCCCCCTAAAACTCAAATCACGATTTATATTCTCTTTTATTGTGTTTGTTGGTAATGTCTTTTTCTAAAGTCATCTTGCATTTATTTTTTTAGTTATCATGTGTATGTGGAGGGTTCTGACATATGGGATGTTATGCTGAACCAAACCAATATTCAGAACAATAATAACAAGTATTATCTTATTCAACTGCTGGAGGCTGACAGTGGCAGCAAGTAAGTTATATTTAGAAGCGCAGCTGCTCAAAAAATGCTCGTCCTTTTTTCTATCGTGTCTAAATTACTTACACTTTATACCAGGGAGGGAGGGGACATTGGAATGTTTATTACACTACTCCCCAGAATTTTATAAAACTGTTATCTTTTTCGATGGCTTAATAACTTTGGGGACTTCAATTGAATTTTGATTATTAGTTTCAAACGGCGGTTTTCGGCGGGAGCGGCGGTTCCGCCGCCGTTTCTTCACAGTTCCATAGTGTTCTCATCAAAAACAATTGCTGTGTCGAATTTTATAGCTGTAACTCTTTTATGAGCTAAGATCATGCGCGTTTTACTTTTGGTTTCAAAAAGTGGCACATCCGCCTCCCCCCTTTTCAAAAGAAAGGAAATGATCATAGATGCATAGATGTATTGTATATAGGTCTAACTTTTATGACATAGAATGAATATCATATATGATATTTATCTGAAATGGATAGCATGTTATTTAGGCATATTATAATTGTCGCATCTATTTCAAACTTTGCAAAATAATTCCTTCAACTGTAAGTATGTCTTTGGGCTTTAGCAGTATTAACACAATTTTGCAACACCTTTATATACATTTCGAAAATACTTATAGATTAATATACTGCTTATATAGATTTCGTTATCCTTGTTTTCTCTAATTTTACTGTATTACATTTTACTATTGTTAAGGTATGCCGTATGGATGAGATGGGGAAGAATAGGATATTCTGGACAGACTAGCTGGACCGTGGCGCATTCTCTGGACGCAGCTAAAAATGTTTTCACCAAAAAGTTTTCGGTAGGTTGAATCTAAAATAGGAGCCTTTTTTTGCGTATTTTTTGTCAAGATTGGTGTAACCTTCTAGTCAAATCATTACAGTTTTTATGTGATATAATTATATTATTATTTAATTTTTGGAAAACTGATTCCTATTACAACAAGATACAAATTTTAGACGCGAAGCATCTCAAAAAGCAAATCATTATAATTGTAAGTGTGTCCTTAACCAGTATCCTGTATTTAAGCCGTTTTGCAACAAGTGTACCCTTTCAGAGCATCGCTTTTATGGATGTTGTCAACCTTGTTTATTTTAAAATGTGTTTCTATTACTCCCCCGGCTCTTATAGAGGACAGAGGAGAAGCCGAAATATGACTTATAAATATTTGATTTTATAGGTATCTGCCTTTGATTTAGGATAAAACAAAGAACGATTGGGAAGATCGAGGAGACTTTGTAAAATACAATGGAAAATATGACCTGGTCAAGATGGATTACTCTGCAGGAGAAACTAAGGTTGGTATAACTTTAAACTATTAGATTGCACGCAGAGAGAGAGAGAGGGGACAATTGGTTGTTTATTACACTATTCCCTAAAGTTTTTGTGTATCATCATTGGGGGATGTACATCAATTTATCGGCCAAGTCTTATCCCTTTAGATCCCTGGATTGCACGTCATTTGTCCCTATGCCTCAGCTTTGAATGATAAATTTTTTTATCTATTTTGTGTCAATAAATTAAGCATTCTGTTAATGCCAAACTCTCATAGAACTGCGTTAAAATATTTCTTTAGGAAGGGGGGGGGAGTGTGTATACTTTTTGTGTAGGGCACTGGGGGGGGGGGGGGGAGTCAAACCCCTATAGTAATTTTAGATGAAAAATAAAAATTTGAGAGGGGTCATTTAGTTCTAAGGGTGATTTCTCTTGGGAGGGGTGTCTGTACCCTTCCTACAAAACAGTTATGAACCTTCCCTGGACCTACAAGAAGTAACATTGTAGAGAAGCTATATTGTAGAGGAAAACCATATCGGGTCTGTGGTTAGCGAGATCCTTCTGTACAAATACAGAGAGAGACAGACTTATAGACATCCTGTTACCTTTATACTAGAATAAACATTTATTGTTTTTATAATTGTAGGCAGATGAGGTAGACAGTAAACCAAGTGTGAAGTCTGAACCAGAGGTTAAAAAGTAAGCGGATTTTTTTTATTAAAATGCAACTATATAGGATATATATTTTAAAGCTTTATTACAATTAGGATCAGTCATTAACACAGATTGTTACCTAGTGCATTTCTAGGGATAGATTGATTATTTGGATATATGTAAGATTCGTGCCATCTGTTTCAAACTTTCTAGGATAATAACCTGTAATAGTTAAGTGAATAATTTGGATAGCGTAGCAACTCATTACTAAAAGGGAAGTACGATTTTTCTTGCTATTTTGCCAAAATTGTTTACTTTTTATAGTTTATTGAATCTTAAGACGATTAAAAATAAGGTTTAAAAATGGTAGCATCTGAATTCAAGAAATTTACGACTGATCAATATCAAATATTTTTTAAAAAGGGAGTCATTTTTGCGTCAAACGCTCTTATTAAGTCAAAGTGTTCTTAATTGTGAACATAAATTTTAAGCAACGTTTGATCATAATTAAGAACAGGTTGACTTGATAAGAGCATTTGGCTTAAAGGTCACACCCAACTTTATGGAAAATACGCGAAAAAAATGACTCGCTTTTTAGTGCTTTTATAATTTTCAAGGTTTGTCCGATTTAATGAGCTTAGCTTTAAGGGATGTTATCAGCCATGTTTAATTGTAGAGAGCTGCCTGTATCCAGCCTGGAGACGCAGGTGCAGGACCTTATCAAGCTCATCTGTGACATCAGCACCATGGAGCAGAGTGTCGTAGAGATGGAGTATGACACTAAGAAAGCTCCCCTGGGGAAAATTACCACTGAGCAAGTAAGATTTTCAACTTTGACAAATTAAGAAAAAATAGGTAGGATGTTTTTTGGATCTACTGCAGTTCACGGTAAAATATTGCTGGTAACGAATATTGCCAAAAATTTATGAATTTTAAAGGCTGCTAGTTGCCAAACGGCTGAACGTACAGATCATACCCACCCACTTAACTGGACCAATAAGAAGGAGAATGTAAAGGAGAATCATATTGGTCCAGTGATTAGCAAGATCTTGAGCTACAGACGAACAGACAAACTTGCTTCTGTTACTTTTATATTTCACAAGCGGTTATTTTAGATTTTAAAAAGAAAAGATTTTTTTTTGGGGGGGGGGGATTCTTTTTTTTCTTCTTTAGATCAATTTCTTTTGTGAGGGTGCTCTCTGCCCCAAAATAGTTTTAAACTTTTCTATACTTGTTAGAGGTTTCAATGTTAAAAAGAATCATATTGGTCCAACGGTTAGCGAGATCTTGTTCCACAGAAAAACAGACAGACTTGCAACTGGTAATTTCATACAAATATTGCTGACCTAATATTATTAAGATAAAAGCTGGATATGAAGCCCTGAAGCGGATATCTGATTGTATTGACAAGGGAAAGAAGTCTGGTGGTGAGATAACCCAGGCCTGCAATGACTTCTATACAAGGATTCCTCATGAATTTGGATTTAGGGTAAGTCACATATTCAAAATAAGATATGCAAATATGTTAATTTTCTTTTGGAAAATAGATATGGAATAAACGTGGATAATATGATAGCGGAAAAATTGTTAATTTAGGTTGCTAACATGGGCATCATTTTTTGGTCAGTTAGTTCATCCAGTAGGAGGAGAGGGTGTGGATTTTGAATTGAATGTTAATGAAAGGGAGGGAGGGGACAATTGCCTGTAAATTGCACTGGTACCATAGTTTTGTAACCCACGTTATCCTGTTCGCTGACTCAAAAATTTTGAGTGCTTTGATAGAAATTTAATTGGTTGATTCTAAACCAGCATTATAAGTGTGCAACCAATATTAAATTGATTTTAAAGTTGTGGCAATGTTGATAACCGCATTGTGGATATTAACTAATTAGTCGCCCATTGTCTTATCCCCTAAGGTTCCTAAAATGTGCACAAATTAAGACCTTGTATCAAATTTCAGGTTCCACCAATGATCAACACCCAGGCTATGGTGAAGCAAAAGATTGGCCTTCTGGAGGCTTTATCAGATATCCAGGTAATAAATTCAATTTGTCTCTAAAATAACGGAGGAGGTTTCTGTGCTGGACAAGGCTTTTTAGGGGAAATTTCCCCCAAAAATTTACATGCTCAATGTACACAGAAATCGACAGGATATGTAGCATGTACCTTTCAATCATATGCGTGTGGTAGGGAAGGAGGAGGGGGGGGGGAGGAGTGTAGAGGGAGGCAGTGTCAACAGTCCTTAAATGCTGATATTTTGTATACCCTTCTTCCTCTTTTTCACCCCCCGAGACAAAACCATGTGCACGCCACTGAATTCTATAAATCTAATACATAAGCTAAAACTTGGACTGTTTATTAAATTAGTCTCCAGAGTTGTATAATTAGGTTTTCTCATTCGTTGGCTGAAAAACTTTGGGGACTTTTCTTGAATTTTGATTGGTTGGTTTATTAATTTGAGTATCCAAACGTTTGAACCACTTATTGTGACATACAGAATTGGTAATTTTGTGTATCATCATTGGGGATAACCTTAACTTATTTTTAATCATATAGGTTGCTTTGAAAATGTTGTCGACACTGACAGATGATAATGTGAACCCTGTCGATGCTAAATATAACCAGCTTAAGGTAATGAGTTATTAAGAGTCAGCCAATCAACTCAGTTAGAGAGAGGCGACATTGGACTGTAAATTACAAAAGTTTTATAACAATGAGTTATCCGCTGGCTCAAAAAATTTGAGTATATTATTGAGTGCCGACTATTCTTAAACAATAATTTTTATTTTTAGAAGGGGTAATTTTGTGTATCATAATTGGGTATGTAATTGTAAATTAAACTATCGTTATCGTCTTGAAAGTATCTTAAAATTAAATTACTAGGCACAATTTTATTACTTCCTTTAATGAAATTTAAAAATAAAATTTTTTAAATGAAAATAAAAACGAAATGGAAAGTTTTTTTTGTGTTAAGGTTGATATAAAACATCTGGAGAAGGATAACTCCGAGAGAAAGATTATAGAGGAGAGTATTCAAACAACTAAGGGCCCAACTCATTCCAATTATTCTATGGAGATTATGGATGTTTTTAAGCTTCATAAACAACATGAACATGATGAAGTAAGTATTTTGATATCAGTTATGGTATAAAAGTAACAGGATGTCTTTTGTCCATCTGTCTGATGTTCTCTCAACAAGCTCAAGAGTCACTCATTAGAGTCTCCCACCCCACCCCCACTTATCCTTGATTAAATCAGGAAGGAAGGGGACACTGGGCTGTATATTACACTAGTCCGCAAAGTTTTTAATAACATTTCTTTTTGGGTTTTTAAACAACTTTTGTGACTTTTAATGGATATTAAATGGTTGATTCATTAAGATGGGTGTCCAAACGTTTCAGCCACTAATTGTAATATACAGAAGGGGTAATTTTGTGTATCATCATTGGGGATGTACATCAATTTATTGGTCATTGTCTTATCCCTTTAGATCCCTTGATTAATACCTACTCTAGATACGATTAATTAAATGATTTGAAGTTTATGGATGTTGGTAACAAGAAACTACTATTCCATGGAAGCAGACTCTCTAACTGGGCTGGAATTCTTGGCCAGGTAAAATCCATAAAAACACATTTATAGATCAAACAAGGATGACAATGTCCATACAAGCGAAGCTCTAAACTCAGATGGAAAGACATACGGACATTGACACTTGTAGATTGTCAAAACGTATTAAGCAAAATATTAAATATTAGATGAAACGAAATTTTTTTTTTTGGGGGGGGGGAATAAAATATTTGTTGCAGCTGGGGAAAAAATGATTCTTGTGCAGAATATAATTATACAACCCTGTTTAAATTAGTGCAATATCGTGAAGGAGCAATTCTAAGATTACTATTCTCATATTTTTAATACTCAGGGATTGCGCATAGCTCCTCCTGAAGCCCCAGTGACTGGATACATGTTTGGTAAAGGTGTTTATTTTGCTGACTGTTCATCAAAGTCTGCTAACTATTGTTTCACCAACAGGTAATTCATAATTCTTTTCTCGTATCCAATTTATATCATAAAATTTCTATTATCATTCTATTATCTCCAGGGAGGGAGGTGAAATTGTAAATTACACTGGTTCCCTAGGTTTTACAAGCTCGTAGCTCATAACTTTGGTTACTGTTTTGTTTAAGTTTTTCAACTAGTAATTTTGATCAACAGTGCAGAAGGACAAATTTTTAATTCTATCTGGGATTTCGAAGACAAATTGGATGATTTTTCTCCTCAAATTTTGTTGTTTTTATTGCTGCGCTTTTTAAAAAATGTTTCTGTTTTAGGTCTAACAATATTGGGTTAATGTTGATTTGTGAGGTGTCTCTTGGTAATCAAAACAAACTTCTGGTAAGATAATTTTTTAGTAGCGAAGCTACTATATAATTACTTTGTCTGTCTGTTATTGGGGAAATTGGATGATTTGGGTGCTATTCAAGATAAACGACAGAATATTTTTGAGTGTGAAGATTCCCTATACTAGTAAATGATTTACTTGGTTAGTTAGTCTGTCATTCATACTAAAAAAATATAAATATTAAAACAGCTAGCTGAACTCTGACTATATTGCTGACAAGATGCCAGCTGGCTGCCACAGTGTGCTAGGAGCTGACAATAATAATAAGTAATATTTAGAACTCTGACTATAATGCTGACAAGCTGTCAGCTGGCTGCCACAGTGTGCTAGGAGCTGACATTAATAATATGTAATATTTAGAACTCTGACTATAATGCTGACAAGCTGTCAGCTGGCTGCCACAGTGTGCTAGGAGCTGACATTAATAATATGTAATATTTAGAACTCTGACTATAATGCTGACAAGCTGTCAGCTGGCTGCCACAGTGTGCTAGGAGCTGACATTAATAATATGTAATATTTAGAACTCTGACTATAATGCTGACAAGCTGTCAGCTGGCTGCCACAGTGTGCTAGGAGCTGACATTAATAATATGTAATATTTAGAACTCTGACTATAATGCTGACAAGCTGTCAGCTGGCTGCCACAGTGTGCTAGGAGCTGACATTAATAATATGTAATATTTAGAACTCTGACTATAATGCTGACAAGCTGTCAGCTGGCTGCCACAGTGTGCTAGGAGCTGACATTAATAATATGTAATATTTAGAACTCTGACTATAATGCTGACAAGCTGTCAGCTGGCTGCCACAGTGTGCTAGGTGCTGATAATAATAATATATAATGTTTAGAACTCTGACTATAATGCTGCCAGCTGGCTGCCACAGTGTGCTAGGAGCTGACATTAATAATATGTAATATTTAGAACTCTGACTATAATGCGGACAAGCTGCCAGCTGGCTGCCACAGTGTGCTAGGAGCTAATAATAATAATATATAATATTTAGAACTCTGACTATAATGCTGACAAGCTGCCAGCTGGCTGCCACAGTGTGCTAGGTGCTGATAATAATAATATATAATGTTTAGAACTCTGACTATAATGCTGCCAGCTGGCTGCCACAGTGTGCTAGGAGCTGACATTAATAATATGTAATATTTAGAACTCTGACTATAATGCGGACAAGCTGTCAGCTGGCTGCCACAGTGTGCTAGGAGCTGACATTAATAATATGTAATATTTAGAACTCTGACTATAATGCGGACAAGCTGCCAGCTGGCTGCCACAGTGTGCTAGGAGCTAATAATAATAATATGTAATATTTAGAACTCTGACTATAATGCTGACAAGCTGCCAGCTGGCTGCCACAGTGTGCTAGGTGCTGATAATAATAATATATAATGTTTAGAACTCTGACTATAATGCTGCCAGCTGGCTGCCACAGTGTGCTAGGAGCTGACATTAATAATATGTAATATTTAGAACTCTGACTATAATGCGGACACGCTGCCAGCTGGCTGCCACAGTGTGCTAGGAGCTAATAATAATAATATATAATATTTAGAACTCTGACTATAATGCTGACAAGCTGCCAGCTGGCTGCCACAGTGTGCTAGGAGCTGGAAAGCTGGAGCCAAGTGGAGCAACTCAACTTGGAGACTCTGTCATGCCAACAGGAAAAACAAAGTAAGGATTTTTATCAAAGAAGAATCATGTATATCCACTGTTATTGAAAGCATAGGTACTATTTATGCCTTTTACATAGGGTTCAAAATTTAAAAAAAAAAACTTTCTCGTCTGACATTTGAGCTGTTGCCATCCTTGTATGTTTGACAAATAAAGGGGTCATTTTTTCATCATATTTTGTTGTGTATAAGTTGTGTGTTACTGTTTAGTCAAATGCGCTTATTAAGTCAAATTGTTCTAAATTATGATCAAATGAAATGGTCATAATTAAGAACAGTTTGACTTAGTAAGCGCTTTAGATTACTACCCAACACCAAACTTACGGAATTGCGCGAAGAAATTGTTATCCTTTGTGTTTAGGAACACCGGAGTGAACGGTGCCGGGTTCATCCTGCAGTACAACGAGTACATTGTGTACAAGACTAACCAGATCAAGATGAAATACCTGGCTAAGATCAAGTTCAACCACAAATACTAAGAGAAGGGTACTAGGACAAACGCAGGAGTGACAAACATCTGATTAGACACTTAACCTAACCTATCCTATTTTAAACCATCTTATAGATTTTTTAAATGCCTAACCCCTTCGGGGGACTTATTTTTATATTCATATCTTAACATAACCTAACATGTGCGCATAGAATTACTTTATTAACTTAATATTTTGACACTCCTGTGTATGTCTACTTCGACGTTTGTCACTCCTGCGTTTGTGCTGGAACCTAGAAGAAGATGTGCGCATTCATTTCTGCAAGATTATCACATCCGCACAGGGTTGAAAATTCGCAAAAAAGCACGTTGGTGCATGAATTATTCTGCATTTAATAATTTTTTGCATTCTATATTCTTTTTTCAAAAAATGTAAAAGACAGGGATACGACAATAGCTGATAAATTAATATCCACCCTAACCTAAAATGCGTGAAATTCTGCCTTTGATAGTTGTTTAATAATGTGATTATGAATTTAGATAATTGACTGGTTATCATCCTGTCCATCTCTAAGTAAACAGCACTAGCACAAAACTAAATGCATATATAATTTTTCACTTAATTTTTGTACCTAGGTAAAATAAGTACGATACTTTTAAAAAATCTTCTAATGAAAAACTTATGTAAATTAATAACTTCAATTGTGATTTGAAATACTAATATGTACCTTGAAAACTGTTTAACATATCAATCCACACTTTAGAACATTGAAAATCAGTTTTGTTGTGATAAAACCAGAAACATTGACAAAGAATACCAAGTAGAATTTCCAGGGAGGGAGGGGTCATAAAGTTGTTTGTTATCCTAGTCCCCAAAGTTTTATTATTTGTTGACTTTGGGGACTCCTATTTAATTTTGATTGGTTGGTTCATTAAGTTGAGTGTTTAAACGTTTCAACCATTTAATGTAAGCTGCCGAAGGGTAACTTTGGGGACTCCTATTTAATTTTGATTGGTTGGCTCATTAAGTTAAGTGTTTAAACGTTTCAACCATTAAATGTAAGCTGCCGAAGGGTTAATATTGTCTGTCATCATTGGGGATGTACAACTATTTATAGCAGTGTTTGGAGCCGGAAGCCGTGGAGCCGCCATATTTTGCTGGAGCCGGAGCCTTAATTTTCGTTAAAAACGGCTCCGGCTCCGGACTAGATAAATAGATTTTTTTTACAAATTATTATTTGGTAACTTTGTTTTGTCATGTGTAAATGCCCTTTTTAAGTTTTTCAAGTCCATTTTTATCAAAAATTGAACTTTTAAAACCTTCAAAAGTCAAAAATAAAAAATATTTTTTTATGGGGAAAAAAATATGTCGAGTTTTTCTTGATTTTAGGTCGGAGCCGGAGCCGCACCAAAATCAAACGGCTCCGAAACGTTGAATTTTATAGGCCATTGTTTTATCCCTGAGAATTTCCAAGCAGGCAAAGATTTAAGTTCAATATTTTTTTTTTCTTGTCCATGTGTCTGGATTCTAATAAAATATTTACTGGGGTGGGATATTTATCTGAAGAATGACTATTTCACCTCAAATTTCGCACTCATTAAAAAAATCCTCCTTTAAGTATTGTCTTATTTTCTTTGTTGATCAGAATAACATTGTAAATAATTCAAAAGAAAAGCAAAGGATTTATCTTGTATATTATCATTTATGACTTAGGGAAAAGGGGATAAAAAAGTTTTTCTTCAAATGAGCTACCTCTCTATCTACTACATACATATTTACTCTTATTTTTAACTGATCTCAAAATTACTCTTGTGATAGATTGGGCATTTTCATTCATTATAAATTACTTATATTTATTTAAATTATTACTTTCAGAAACAAGTTTTTTTTTAAATCAATAAAAATGCGGCAACGTCGTAATCGTCGAAAGCCCCCAGGAGGACAGCAGAAAAATAAAACAAAAGCGGCACCGACATCACGCCAGAGGGGTAGAAACGTGAAGCAGGACAAATCTTCACACAAACTCCTCTTCTGGACCAGGGAAGGAGGGAGGTTAAAAAAGTTGGAGAGACCTGCTGAGGTTCTGCATGACGACATTATTATGATGGATGTTCAACATGTACAGTCAATTTTATCTAGGAGGGAGCAAGTTGCCAATCAAAGATTTCCTGATGAAAATACTTCTGTACCTGATAATAATACTTCAAACCACCACCCTGTACCTGATAATAATAGAATATCATTGCTGAATCTTCCAAATGAATTGCTGGAACATATTATTCTTTTTCTAGATGTTGATAGTGTCGCAAGCCTTGGGCAGGTCAACCAGAGGCTACATGATTTTGTGGAAACAAACTACTACATACATCTTATGATCCCGTGTAATCAAACATTGATGGATAAACTTGTGCAATCTCAACGAAAGATATTAAGACTTACGTCTAATTGTATGTTAAAGAACCTGCAGGACCCATTGACTGGTGAGTTCCAGGTTAACAAGCTTAACCTGACTGCCTTGAAGGTTCTCCAGTTGTATGGCAACAACTACAACATGTACGCAGATCATATGTATCGGTATACACTGACAGAGTTGTATGTAACATGCTTGGAGTATATATTATCAACAGTAAACCCCACCTCATTCACGAGCCTAGGCTTTATTCTGGATCATACTTTGAACAGATGGAATTGCAGGATAAATCCCCTTCTTGCCAAGTTAACCAGTCTTAACACTCTCACTCTCCATGGAAAAAGCACAGGCTTAGTAAATAGTTCATTAATTTGGGATCATAATCATAGTATTAATAGTATATTGTCTGTTAGTTGTGCCAAGCATGTTATGATAAAAAACTTTCTGCAGAATGAAGACACACCAATGATTATTAAAAATCCTCATATAGTGAGTCTAGAAGTAGACTTTGGCAAGACAGGAAGTTTGAGGTTGCAAAACATGGATAGTTTAGTGAGATTGCATGTTGCAGAGATGTATTTCAACTGTAATTGCTTGAGGCATTATTCAAAGGGAAAACTTTTCACAGATCTAGTCAAAGAAGCTCCGAATCTGAGGTATTACAACGAGATTGACTTGAAGATAATCGAGGAAAAGTCAGGATTGAAGGATATAAGGTGGTATGACTGTTCATTAGTCCAGAATATTCAACTTTGTCACATCCTAAGCAAGGAGCTAATCTTAAGAAAGGACAGAGTACGTACAGATATTCAATATTTTGAAGATTTTGAAAGAAATTACTATCCAATAGTCCAGGATATTCAACTTTGTACTGAACAAAGAGAAGGCGGGAGGATAATCATTAAATTTAAAGGATATGATTATTAATTAAGCCATGTTTAATATCAACTCTAAAAAATCATTGATTCCTGATCAATATTTGTGTTCTATTATGTAAAAAATTATTTCACTTTTGTATCTTTTTATTATTATTATAAAGGGGTCATTTTGTTTTGTGTATTTTCTGTAAAGTTTTGTGTCACTGTTTAGTGGAATGCGCTTATTAAGTCAAACTGTTCTTAATAAGCACATTGGACTAAATGCTAACAAAACCTTTATTAAAAATACGCGAAAAATTTACCCCTTTTTGTTTCTTATAATTGATGATTCAATTATGTGTATCGTTTCCAGAGTTGTTGGCGCACCATTACTAATATCTTCAAGTTAATTAAGATAAACATTTTTTTTGGTTTTCTTTTTAATTATTAGTTAAATAGTCCTTGGTAGGCATAGAGAAAAAAATAAAAGAGAGGAATCAAAGCAACTAGAAGACGAAAATAGGCAGTGGGCCTAGAGGCCTACTCAGCGCTGTTGCCGCGCTAAAATTTATTGCTATTCCACTACTTTTCAAATGGGAGGATTAAAAATTATTAAAAAAAATATTTTTTTACTTTTACTATTTCCATATTTAGGGCAAGAATATTAGATTAGATATATTCGTTTTAATGTTTTAATTAAAAATTACATAGAATTTTATTTTTATTTTAAAAAAATTTGTTCATTAAAGATGAATCCTTCTATTTCTAAAAAGGGGGAAATTTTTTTCATAATGAACATTCAGCTGATTCTGACCGCCCACGGCTGTTTGCTAAATATCGCTTTTTTTTTTATTCGCATATTTATTTATGATTGACTTACAAAAAGCCCTGGGCGGCTTTTGATTTTCGTCTGCTTCTAAATTTAGGGATGGGGAAGTAGTATTTTACCATGAAAAAGGGTAGAGTATTCATCCTCGTATCCTTTTTCCTTATGTTGGTAGGAGATGGGGGGCTACACTTCGAGTTAAATAGGTATGGGCCAAATTTTTTGTGATATTTTAAAATGTGTGATGATTTTATATGATTTGGTATTTCATAAAAATCACATGTACCTAGTTATTTTACAGAATAAAACTAAATAATGTGTGATATGCCCGTGTTGATGTTGAGTAAGAATGCCAGCCACGAATCCAAGTTTTGGTGGTGAGGAGATACAAATACCCCGACCTCCAACAGGTACAACCCTTACATAAAAGTAACAGGAAGTCTTGTCTGTCTTTGTCTGTGCCTAAGGATCACGCAAACCACTGAACTGACATGGTTCTCCTTAACAATGTAACTACTCATAGGTCCTGGGAAATTTTAGAACTATTTTGAAGGAGGGTACCACCACCCATCCAAGAGAAATCGCCCCTACAAAAGAAAAACCAAAATGTATGATATACTGGACTTCCCTTTGTACAAGGGTGCCGTAACTTTTTCTTTTAAAAACTATAATTTAAAGTGGGGGATGGGGGGTCGGCCATCCTTTTCCCTCTCCCCCCCCCCCTCCCCCGAATTCAAGGGCCCTTAGTCTAAAACGACCAAGCTTGATTCACTTCTACCAGAGACAAAATGATTGCTAAAATCGAAATAAATTTTCATATTTTAAAATAAAGTATTTTTAAAATAGGTTAAAAAACATACCAACTTTAAAATAGGTACTCAATCATCCTTTTAACCCTAATTAAAGAGTAGTTGTGCTATTATATTAATATTCATATACGATTACCACAAAGCTTAGAAGTGAACAATGTGAGTAGACCCATGTCAAACATGTCTCTCTCATGCTCTAAACCATAATTATAGAGTAGCCGTGCTATCATATCCATATTAATATTAATATACATATAGGATTACCACAAAGCTTAGAAGTGAACAATGTGAGTAGACCCATGTCAAACATGTCTTTATCGTCCTCTCAACCCTCCACTCTTCCTTCTATGAAGCCACCAGCCCCTACCATCAACAATAATACAGGTATTATTTGTCTAAGGGGGGGGGGGAGTTGTTTAATGCAATCATCTCGTAATCAATGCTTAAATGGCACCTAGAATCCGAATTTAGTAGCGAAGCATGGCATGGTAGGTCTATTTTCCCAAAATCGAACTAAAGTTAGAAAAGTAACGGCTGGCGGCTCATCCGTTTAGCTGTTTTTTTGGCCATTTTCAGAGCTAATCAATCATTAATTAGGTAGAAATCAACTTTTTGAAAATCATTTTTTGCTTTATTTCATGTCAAATGACACCAAAAACCATTTTGAAATTTCTAGTACCAGCTGCTAAACGGCTAGAACTGGCTGAAAACGGCCAAGAGTATGATGTTTAGATAGGGCTTGTGACGTGTCTAGGGGTAGGTTTTTATGGTTGCTTTGCTCAAAAATACTACCCTAAATAGTGTGGGCTCATCCATATGGAAGCTGAATAACAGCTGAGGAATAGCAGCTGCTGCTCAGCTGTTAGTCATCTTTTTTAAAAGAAAAACATTTCTCTTAAAGACCCTGTATATATATATATATATATATATATATTCAATGATTTATTTTAAAGGTAGGTAAATTGATTTGAAATTTATCAGTTGAAATTTTTATTTGAATATTTTATTTCTTCAGGCACTAGTAGACCAGTAAGTCAGATGTCAGGTGTAGGACCTCACAGTGCCAGCCGTGTGGACAATAAGAATGCTCCATCTAGCTTTGTTAATAAACCTGCCAGGGGTTGGCTACATCCTGATAACTTAATTGCTAAGGTAGGTAGTTATTTTTTGCCAATCTTAAACTTGCTAAGTATGGTATATTTTTATGAAGGAGACTAAAGTATACATTACTATAACTGTTTTTATTATGCTGTACTTTTTATTATTTTCAGTCTGTAATTTTTTAAGACTTTCTTTTTCCCACCCATATTTCCTCTTCTTTATACAATACCTTTAAGGGCATAACAAAATTGCATCCAAATACATTGCACACACATTAAGCTAATTCCATCTTCTTATGATGTTTAAAACTTTTCAAATGGCTGTGATCATTTTGTTGTTTAATTCAAAATTTGTAGTTTATTTTTTAGTATCTAGTAATGACAATACTATTATCATAATAATATTTTTTCAGGATGGTATAAATTATGCTGTCAGATATATAGGATACCTAGAAGTCAACACAAGTATGAAAATATTAGATTTCGATACAAGGTAAAGCTAATGTATTTTAACTTGCACATAGTTATGCTTTCATGGTCTTTAGAAGCTTTGCGCCTTCATATAGCATCAAAGCTTCCCTAAATAGAATAACCCAATTGTACACCTCATCTGTTTGATTGATCAAAAAGACAGAACTAATTTATGTAATGGATTAATTTCTTTTTGATTGAGGGGAGGGGGTTGGGGAATTCAACCATCTCGTAATCAGTTTGCAAATGGCACTTAGAATCCTAATTTGTATGAAACTCGGCATGGTTAATCCTTGGTAGGTATATTTCCCTTAATCAAACAAATCGAGCTGAAGGTTGATTCTAATTTGTATTAAACTCGGCATGGTTAATCCTTGGTAGGTATATTTCCCTTAATCAAACAAATCGAGCTGAAGGTTGATTCTAATTTGTATTAAACTCGGCATGGTTAATCCTTGGTAGGTATATTTCCCTTAATCAAACAAATCGAGCTGAAGGTTGCATTAACCCCCCCACCCCCCCACCCCTACCCTATCTATAATTTTTAAATATCATTTTCTTATCTTAGTTTAATGAGTTTTAACCATAATTACCTAACTTAGAAAGTGACTCTTTATGTCATTTGTAACTAAGTTATTAATTTTAGGTCAGCCATAGCAAAAGAGAGTATAGCAAGGGTGTGTGAGGAAAATCAAAACCATAGTCAACAGCAGGTTAGGAATTTACTTTATATTGGAAGGGAGGGGGAGTGAAATGATTTTCTGCACAAGATAAGTTATTTTCAACGGCTGCAAAAAATTTTTGGTATTCCTCCCACATAATTTTCTGGTTTTCCCAAGGAGAGGAGGTAGAAAAAATGTTTTCATTACCTTTTTTTCATTTTTTTCATTTTCTCCCCCCCCCCCTCTCCATTCCTTTAGCAAAGGATCCCGAACAGAATAACATCACTGTTGATAGCATAAAACCATCCTTGTATAACAGCTAGAATATCTACTTAAAACCATTTTTTTAATAAAGGGGTGGGGGGTAGGGAGTTATTTATCATATATATTAAACAATCCCCATTGAAAAGGTTTAAAGCGTGCAAAGGACAAATAAAAACTTTTCTGAAAAGCACAGAACTCCTAATCCATTCAGTTTTCATAATGTCTTCAATAACAAAAGTAAATAAATATTACTCTCTATGAATCCTTTATTAAAGTTTAAACTGACACAAAATTATAAGATAAGTTATGATAGTACTAACAACTGAGACAAACAAAGACTTGTCAACCTGAAAGAACCCAGCAGCTGAAAGGGGTTCCTGTTTATCCAGTATTTTGATGAGAACATAAACCTCTTCTTTGTCAGTTGTTCTTACATGCTTGTATTTTGTCCTAGGTAACATAAACAAAATTATTCATCAATATTAAATCTGTTGTCTTATCAGATAGGAGTCTGAATTTTCTTACAAAGATTTTCTTTCACTATGGATATATTTGGGCATTAAACAGCTTTGGTTACCTAGAAATTATGGTTGCTGCTCATAATCCGCTTTAAATATTGCATTTAAGTTTGATTTTTTGTCAAATGTCAAAAGAATAAAATACAATGACTCTTAGATCGTTTGCTTCTGTTTTTTTGTAGCCATTGCTATTGTCATAGGTTAGGTATCTCTAAACATGAATAAAAAAAATTATCATGCCTTGCCACTTATGGACAGTATTGTTCTTATCTTGTATAAAAATATACAAAATATGTAAATCTTTTATGATTGAATATTAATAAATTAAAAACCTTGTTAAACTATCTTACCAGAAAGCAGTTATTACTCCTTTTAGCTGTTCAAAGCAATGATCAGAAATCATACACAAGAACAACAGAATTTGTAGCTCATGAACCAAATGAAAAAATATCACTAGTGCTATCACTGTATCATCCACTCCCTAGGTTAAATAACACAAAAGCAAATATTAGGGTTGGAAATCCAAATCCAGAATCCGTCCAATTTTTGGACCATTTTGGAATCCAGAATCCATTATTTTAATAGCGGATTCGGATTGTTAATTGTTAGGCTAAAATTAGCATATTGAGTTTTTTGGTCCGAAAATATATTTTAATTACCTAAGTTATTTTATTAAGAAATAAAAAAGTATTATGTTGTTTCTTTTTAACTACAGGTAAAATTGTGGGTAGCATCCAAAGTTGCGTTTTTTTGTATTTATTTTCATTTCACAATAGCTTTTCTTGCTTTATTATTTTAGGTTAGGTTAGGTTGAATAAGGGTTAGAAAATGGCCGTTGTAGGGTCTAGAAATAGGAGAAAAGCAACTGTGAAAATACGAAAAAACGCAGCTTTAGATTCATTCATGTACCCGGTAAAATTTAATCCCTTAATTTATTTTTAAAAAGGCCTTTGGAATCTTTTGGCGGATTTTTGTAAGAATCTGAATCCAGTCTGAAAATTGGACAGATTGCCAACCCTAGCAAATATATAATAATTTCCTAACCCTGAGGAACCTAAACCTGCGTGCAGGGATACCCTGTATACTTTATAACCTAACACTACCTTGGGTAAAACAGTTATACAATTATTTTTACGATAAACTAACTTCCCCTTGTTTTTGATTAAAAATTAAGTGTGGTTGAATTTCTTTGGTTGCTAGGCACTATGAGGCTAAGTGCTAGTTATCATTCATAAAAATATATTAAATGAGAAACCTGTATAATGAACATGGCAAGCCTATGGCTCATGAAGACAGAAGCCACAGTGTGAAGTGATATTATTATCAGCAATGTAGTGGATAAGCTCTCACAAATTCTTCTACTTACATTATCAATTTTGTTTTTAGATTTTCTTTTATCAAAAGCAGTAATCTCTAGAAAGGATGTAACCTGAAGCTCAAATCTTGAAATATTTAATAATTTGATCAGAAACAATTTAATTGTTCTAGCTTAATTTTAACCTTATATTTGGCAATAAAAAACATCAGCAATCCCTTTCGGGAAAAATAATAATATTAACCCAGATTTTGGGCAGATGAGGCTTTTTATACCCTGTGGTTGTCAACATTAATGGCATGTATTTAATTGAGAATACTGAATTTGAATAAGTTAAATTGAAAAAAGAATTTGAGTTGATAAATATTTATGGAGATTGTAAATTGATAAACTTCCTGTACATATCAATTATTCTTCCACCTGTTGCTAAAACATCATTAGGAGCACAAAGTTTTGCATCTTCACAACTGAAATTATAAACATGTTTTTTAAATCAAAATCACATTATCATTAGTAATGTTAAGGAGAAACACATTTGTAGATTGGCTTTGTAACAATGCATTAATTAGAAAATAAAATTACATATTGTTTTTTTTTTATTAGAGCAACATTCTATGCAATCTTTTTAGTTAATTGAATACTTGTAATAGACTAAATTTCAAAAGCCTACTTACTAATAAAAGAATGTAGACACTGAACTTGTAATGACAAGCAGATTGCTGTAAATGCATAAAAATGCTTGCAACATGAGCAGTGAGGTGAAAATTATTCTTATCCAAGTACCAACACCCATCTCTTCAGAATTCTAGATATTTTACAAATAATTGAAAATCTTGATATATCTGACTTAAGTACAAATATTACATTCAATCATTTATAGATTTTTTTGTGTCTGTTTATTTTAGCTTAGTTCTTGCAATTTTCAGGGAAAAATAGTTCAGGTATACGGTAGAATTTAGACAATGTCATGGGAGGGGGATTGTGGAAGATGTACCCTTCTCTAAAGACACAAAGCCTTGAAAATTGACTTAACTAGTTCAAAACATTAATATTGTAAAATGACTGTCCAATGTTTATAGCAGGGATCTAATATTATTATAGAAGAATGAAACCTGAATTTCTTGAACAATAACACAAACCACATAGATTAAGTAGACAACTGTGTAGGCAACAAAACAACCAGGACGACCTGGACCTTTTACCTAGACAATACAAATTTAGATAAAATTTTTTAAATTCTTAGAAATTGTTTTAATGATGTTTAAAACGATAATGTATGTATTACTGTATTGAAAAATCATACTGGAATATGCATTACGACAAAATTATGTACTGTGCTTTTGTAATATTGCACATATGAAAATTATTCTGACAATAAGTGATCACACGGCCAAATTTGTACTTTCTTTAGTAACTGTCAGGGGAAAGAGAAATTTTAAGTATTGTCATTTGTCATGTGATATCACATTTTCAGAATATTTGGAATAATTTACAAAATTAAGATAAATAACTACTCCAATCATAAGTCATGAAACTAAAAAATTTTCATAGAATTAAAAATAATAATAATATACTGCCTGTCCACATGAAAGTTCTTCCTGCATTTCATCATACACAAGCCCTAAAATTACAGTATTTTTAATGAATTATTTATGAAAATTGTTTATAATTAATTTTTCAACGTCTTACCTGAAGATAATGGGGAAACAAGTGTAATTATGGACAAATGAAGTCTTACAAAAGTTGTTGAGAATATTTTATATATATCAGCTTTGTTAGTAAATAAATTTCTAAAAATTCAAAACAATGATATGTTTTGCTAATTAATTTGAAATAGTTTTAAAAAATGACTTATTCTATAAATTAATAAATCTTCACATTTTTTTCCAATTTCGATATATGTTTTGATTTTCCTGACTTCTTGAAAGTGTGCCCCACAGGCTAGCGCAAAGTGACTGAGGACAAAAAGAGTAAAGATGCTGATACTCTTCCAGTTTCTTCTGGCTGGCAGGTCTGATACAAGTCTGGTGATCCTGACAAGCACCCAGCTCAAATTAGTTTATTGATCATAAAAACATATCTTTGAAACTTGGATGGAGCTCATTTTTTTGTGTTAAAAGTAAAACCAAAATGTCATAATGATCTTAATATGTTTGTATATTTTGTTACAAATTACCATGTAGAGAGCAAGGACGACTAGGGTTCTCCTCCTTGATTATCCCCTAAGACTTCTGGAAATTTTGTGTTTCTAAGACAATTTATTTAAAGTTAAAACTAATAATAAATGTAAAGTGATATTTGGGGGCAGATACAAAAGTTGTTATCACTACAAAGTGTTGCCCCATATCTTACAAAACCTTTATAGTATTTTTTTCAAATTAATCACATGTTATAGCTGAGCTAAAACAGTATTAGTTTATTAGTATTTATGTAATATCTAAATCTTGTTTATTATACTAGCGGCTTCGCCCCTAGCCTCTAGGGGCTTTGCCCCAAGAGATGGTAAAAAAAGTGTAAGGTGAAATTTGTAAAAAAAAATATTCCACAAAGAAAATCCTCCACATAGGAAATCTTCTACAAAGGACCAAGGATATTTCTTACAAAAAAAAAAAAAAAAAAAAAATGGGGGGGATTTTTTTTGTTTTGGGGGGGTTGGGGGTGTCCCACCCCCCAAGAAAATAGCTTAAAACCACCACAGGACCAATAGGTATATACCCTGAAGAGTAGAATCCAATCGGTTCAGTGGTTACCAAGATCTTAAGGGACAGACATCAAGCTACTTTGTATTATAGATTGTAAAACTATTTTGAACTATTTTTTTTTCATACAACCAATGCAATTAAAATAAAGATATAATTTGATACTAGGTTTTCCTGCTGAATTGTATTAACTTATAAACAAGTGTTGTTGGTCCATCTTCATCTATTTGATTACTTTTATTGGATTCCATTTCTTTCTTAAAAAGGAAACTCCAAACTTCTATTTCAGTTCAAGAATTAATGTTTGATAACATAAAAAAAAATCTCTCAACTAATGACACCAATAAAACTAATGCATTCTTATATTCCATAAGTGTAAGTTTAATTACTTAAAAACTCAAAAAAATTGTCTGATCATTGAAGTCATAGGTTTTTTTTTGTTTGTTATTATTGACCTAAAATAATTTATAAATTTTTGAATTTAAAATTGTCTTGAAAGATAAGATTTTTTAACACATACTTTTAATTGATCTCAGATTTAAGTTGTGTTTTTCAAATTTGGTATAATATAAGTAAAAGAAAGTGTTTACTTATGATACTACGTCCAGATATAAAAAAAACAAGACTCAAATTGTAAAGAAAAAAAACCTAATAAAAACAGTGAAGATATTAAACTAAAAAAGGATTTATCATTATAACCATAATGGTATAATAATACTGGTTTGTTTTTTGTACATTTTCCTCTGTTTACTCAATAAAACATACAGTCACATCAGGGATCTAAAGGGATAAGAAAAAAGTCGATAGATTGATGTTTATCCCCAATGATGATACACAAAATTACACGATGTGTAAATTGAAAACTCAAATTAATGATCCACCCAATCGAAATTCATTAAAGTCCCCAAAGTTGTTAAGGCAACAAATGAGAAAACTTTATTATAAAACTTTGGGGACTGGTGTAATAAATAGTCCATTGTCCCCTCTCTTTCTTTAGATACCATTTATACAATGTATGTATATATATTTGTCAAATGTTTGCCCAAAAATAATAGAGTTAGTACCATGCGTGCACAGGGGTGGGGGAGGGGTGGTTGTATTTAAAAAAAACCTCTTCCCCCTTTGTTCAGGATTTTAAATACCTTTTTTAACTATTACTTTTACGGTATTCACTGATTTATGGACTAGCTCCTGGGTCCCTAGAATTTAAGAATAATAGCCTAAAACCACACCAATACTAAAAAAAATTGTGCTTAATTTAATTTGCTTTTAAATATTCCTAGTTTATTGTCCAACTAGGATGAATATAAAAGTTCTGGAAAACTGTATCTAAATTTTTGGTGTCTAAAAAAGTAAACAATAATTTTCTGCGCCCTTAATTAGAACATTGTGCAATTATAATTTTATCGGAGTTGGATAAACGGATTCTTTGGTTAACGATCTTTGCCTAAATTAAAATATAATAGTATACCTAGTGCATATTATATGTTAAATAAATATTATTTTCATGTATTAAGTTATTATGGGGTGTAAATAGTATTGCTTTTTTTAACATATTTTATTATATTCTAGAATTTTATGTTTTATAATAGAAATTATTCATATATTATTTTGTACTTCTATAAGAGTCGCTTGGGAGGGATGGGACAATGACAAGTGTCACCATTAGAAAAGTACATCAAATTTTTCTATAATTCACGTTGCCTATCAGTCAGTCCGTAACGTTATAGGGAAGTGTGATTTTCTAATACTAAAACCTCTCTATTTAGATTGAAGAAAGACGGAGACAGGTGGAAAGAAAGATAGCTGCTATGTTGGGTGATAGAGTAATCCTGTCTGGAACTGGTTCTAATGTTCAGCTCACAATTACCTCGCTCTGCCTAAAACTTTCAGGTTTGATAATTTTTTAAAGCGAACCCTTTTATAGTTGGAGTCTGTGCGTCTATACATCATTACGTCTTAGACAATCAGTTTGTTTTGTATACTAGGCAAGGAGGGGTCATTAGACTTTAAGTTATACTTGTACCTTAGTTTTTGTACACCAAGATTCACTTGACTTCGTTCAAACTTTTCTACCCGTAATTCTAATCTATGAGTGGGTAATTTTGTTGATCGTTATGTTGGGTATACATAATTTATATTCAATTGTCTTGTGCCTTAAGATCCCTGGTTCTTACGATTATAAAAAAATGTGTTTGTTGCTTTAGATCTGGACAGTGGAACTACCATACTACAACATGAGATGCCCATGATTAGTTTTGCTAGCGGCGGAGACTCGGATACAATCAATTTTATTGCCTACGTGGCCAAGGACCAGCTTGGTGGCAGGTTAGTACACATTCTGGCTTCAAAACCGAATAATATCCGGTAGATTAGAACCGGTTCTCAGACAAATTGAAAAATCATGTATAGCATCAAATTACAGATAATTTTCCACAAAAATTTTAAAAAGACCTAGAATTAATAATACCAGATTTGTTAAGCCTTTGGATGGGTTTAGGCTAGTTTGCCACCCATCTTACCGCTTCGATCTGTCCTTTTTTAAACATTTTTTTTATAAATGAATAGGGAAGTCAACTGCGCTTATTAAGTCAAACTGTTTTGACCATTTCATATTTATACATTTGGTCATAATAAGATCAGTTCGACTGAATCAGCGCATTTGAATAAACGCCAACACACAACTTTACGAAAACTACACGAAAAAATGGCACTCTACAAATAAACTTTACTTGAACATGAACACACTGTAAAAGATAAATAAATAAGAAATTTACAGACAAAAGCTAAACAAACTTTTCTTCAATCAAATAAACCTTTCCAAATCAAATGTTAAAAGCACAATTTAACTTCATTCTAGTTATGTTTTCATAATACCAGGAAAAAATTAAATGTTAAATTGACAATTTAAAAAAGATAAAAAGTACACCGATATATCCAGCTTTTTAACTAATATAAAAAGCAAAAATACAAAACAAATAGTTGCTTTGCCACTAGTCTTTAGTATTATTTAACATTTCGGTCACCACACCACAGGTCAGGGGGGGGGGGGGTGGAATTGATCCCCCTTTGAATTTTAGTTTTAAAAAGAAAAAGTAATAAAAATTTTGGGGGATTAGGTAATTTTTTCTTGGAAGGGTCGTGGACGTGGTGCTCTCCAACAATAGTTATAAACCATCACAGGACATCGGTTCAGCGGTTACAGAAATTATTTGGTACAGACAGACAAACACACTTTTTGCTGTTTTTAGTTAATATTTCCTATGAAAACTTATTTGTTGTATTTTTGTTTGGTTGAAAGTTTTTATTTATTTTACACCAGATCTATGTTTTCATCTATTTATGTTTGATAACATCTCAATTTAACTTTTACTATCTTAGCTTCTCTTTAGCTTTTGTTTTCTTAAAAATATGAGTAATATTAGTATTATATAGGGATATTTTTTTCTCATTGTTTGTACCTACCTAATAATAATAAAAAAGATATTTTTGAGGGCATTTATTAATTGCAGCAACTTATAATATTTGAGATTTGCGAGAATTTTTTATTGTAACACTTCAATGTTAGATAAATCTTAATAATAAAACTAAACGCTAGAGTATACTACATATTTAGTCTACACACATTACGGTAAAAAAGAGTGTACGTACTGTAAAGAGTCCGTTTTTTTAAAACTTTTATATACGAAAAGTTGACAATCTTAACCATCTTCGACAGACCGAAAGAGTGTCAAACAACCTAGTAATACAAATAACTAAACCACTTTATTCATAGGTAATTAAGTAATATTAACATTGGCTTCAACTAATATGATATGAAGACGCCATTAACTGGTTTTACTTTTTAAATAAATTCTGGGTGAATGAACCCCCTTTAATTGTATTTATTTTCAGGGGTTGTTATGTTTTATATTGTGGAGGTGGACTAGCCCAGGATGTTATTACTACTATTGGACAAGCATTTGAACTCAGGTTGGTCATTTAACTTAAGATAGCCTAAAACCTATTTGAAGCTTCATTAAAATGAACTCAATCTGTTTAAGAGCTGAAATCTTAAGCTTTAAAATAAAAAAAAACTTAATACTTTATATAACAGGCTAATTAAACTTCTACCTTTGAACCTTTTAAGTTTTATACCTAATTATTTTTAGATTTAAAGAGTTTCTGAAGAAAACACCAGGACCTAGACCTCCACCTCTGACCTCCCTACGCTCTGGAGGTGGACACCAACTTCAAGGATCAGGTATTTTTACAGTAGCTTTTCTCCTATTTCTAGCGGGGCCTATTGCTTAACCCTGCGGGGCAATCACCTAACCCAATATAACCTAAAATCACCCATCAAAAGCCATTTTAAAAATACGAAAGGGACTATACCCAGAATTTGTTATTATTTGGCTTAACATTAGGAGATTTCTTCATATGGCCCGAAATTCACTTTTACAGTTTCCAGGTATAATCCTTTTGCTGAAAATTTACTATCTATGACGTGGCTCCCTGGAAAAAAATGTGCTTTTGTGTAGTGTTCTTGATTTTTAAGTGTCCGTGCTACTTTAATATCGATATCTTTAAAAAAAATTACCGCTTTTTTCATCTCTATTGTTTTCCAGGTATAATCCCGTTGCCAGATGATCCGGAATATTACAATGATTTGCCGGGGAAAGCTCCGCCACCAACCACCCCCTCAAATCTTATTGATTTTAACACAGGTAGATTATAATAAAATTACTGTTTCAGAACAATTGGTATCGTTTAAATTGATATAAATTTAGGATAAGTTGTTCGTGTAATTATCATTTGTTGAATTCGATACCTGTTTGATATATAAACCGGTTCTGAACATTTCTCTTAACAAAACATATGTATTGTATAAATATAGAGCGATTTAGTTTTGGTAAAAAATATTTTAAAGAGAGAAAACTCAAAATTAAATATTATTTTTTGTTGTTAGAAATCCAGAATGTAAAATCTCAATATGTGAACACGGAGGGGATGGAACTGCCCCACCACCATCAACAACACAACAACTTCCACCAACAGCAGCAGTCCCATCAAGCTACCACAGCAACCACCGGAAACCCAACCAGATCTGGCCGTCCCCGAGATCCCTTTGACATGAGCCCCTTTGCTCTAAATCCTCCCGGGGGTGGGATACCTTCCCCGTCTTCTCTGGCGAGTGGTGGGTTTGGGTTGCCCTCCCCTACAGGTACTGGCGCGGGAATGGGTAATCTACCCTCCCCCTTGGGTCCTAACAGTAACAGTTCAAACAATTCGACAATGAAATCCCAGCTCAACAAAGAACCTTGGTTTCATGGCCCTATCTCCAGGTATAAACTAATTTTTCTCAAATTTTTATCAGCATCTGTTTGTCTGTATGCGTAGATTCAGCGTTTCTTAGCCCTGATGTTAAATTATTTATGGCTCACAGCAATTATATAAAATATTTAATTTCTTTGAAGTAGTATCATTTTTGTACTTCAATAAAAAAAAATAGTTTTATCTGCCATAGAATTAATTTCATTTTCTCTTAGAACCGATGCTGAGTGCCTCTTAGTCCACGACGGAGACTTTTTAGTTCGAGAATCCTCTGGGAGCACTGGACAATATGTTCTCACTGGAATGCAGGCTAATAATAGGAAACATCTTCTACTTGTAGATCCAGAGGTGCGTAATAAAAGTGTTTTTTTTTGGGGGGGGGGGGGGGGGCGTATTCAACATTGCGTCAAATCACATTTGTTGCCCAAATTAGGATATTATTGTATTATTATGGTAGGCAGATATTAATTATTTAATCATGTCGACTTGGGTGATTTTGAGCAATATTAAAGGGACAACGCCTTGTAGTAATGACGACTTTTATATCTGCCCCCTAAATATTATTTAGATTTTTTTCGATTGTTGGCTAACTATATCTTATTCGGTCATAGGACAAACGTAGGAGTCACAAACGTTGGAGTGGACGAACTTCGGAAAACGACGTCGGAGTGGACACTTAACCTAGCCTAACTTATTTTAAACCATCCTATAGTGTTTTAAATGCCTAACCCCAGCAGTGGGCTTATTTGTATATTCATGTCTTAACTTAACTGAACCTTTATAGAAATACTTAATTAACCTAATATTTTAGAAAACAGACGTTTGTCACTCCTGCGTTTGTCCTGGAACCTCTTAATTTTGTTATCATTATTTTAAATTTCAGGGTATTGTGCGAACGAGGGATAGAACGTTTCAAAGTGTCTCCCACCTCATAGAATACCATAGGAAAAATAATTTACCAATCATTTCGGCAGAATCTGCTCTAAGGCTTCAACGGCCAGTTAATAAAAGATAAACTTTATCCAGTAATAGTTTTTTAACGCTTTGTATTATAGACAGCTTTCCGTGGATATTAAAATGAAAAGTTAAACCAGTTTTGTTAGCACCGAGGAGCCAAAGGCCATGGCTAACAAAACTGGTATTAATCTTATGACTTTATTGAATAATGGTGAAAAATTATCGTAAGATCAAAACCGTTTTTTTAGCCCGTGCCTTCGGCATCTCGTGGCTAAAACAACTGGTTTGAATCGGAAAGCTGCTTATGATACAATGCGAGAAATAACTGTCATAAGTTATTGGAATTACATGAAAGTTAGGTATGTAAATCGACTATAATAGATATTCCTATTTGAGTGATCTATATAACCTTTGTGAAGAACTAATTTTGTGAAAAAAAACAATAAAAAAATTTCTATTTACTGTATTTACGACAAGAAACTAGCGGGAAGCTGTGGATTTTTTAATATACACAAAGTGACAAATAAAAAAAATATTTATGACATGAAAAACTGATGTTTGTTTGTACATTATTTTTTAAATAATCAGTGTTAGTTGTTTGTTGTACAATATAATCAAATTATGGAGATTTTATCAAGCTTAGAATATACTTAGACAACTAGCCATTTAGCTCAATTTTTACTGATTATAATTACCGTGAAAACAAATATTTATTTTTCTGCTTAAAAACTTTAAATATAATATTTATGAAAGATAGTATAGGATCGACATAAATATTAGGTGAGCATTTAAAACTTATTTTTAAACTTTATTTTTTCTGCATTTTTTGGCTTTTCAATTGATGTGAAAACACTTTAAATATTTTACAAAGAATGAAAAAAAATAAATAACAAATGTTGTGTAGAAATGAAATTTCTGGCCTATGATATTTAATGTAATTAAATGTGTCTTCCAAAATGTGACAAAATATCTTTCAAAATGTGCTGAGTTTTAAAAAATATATAATTATGTTAAGAAAGTGCTAGTTCCATGAAGTGCATTAAGATTTTAAATTAGTGTTATAAATTTACCCCTTCAATGATAAAAAACTGCTTTTAGTGTTTTATGAAAATCTATCCCAAAAATAACCTCTTGTGTCAAATGCAACTTTTGAATGCGTCTTGTTTTACTTAATTTCCATGGAGAATTTTAGTGAGTTGTTTAATGTTGTATGAAATGCATTTAAGCATTCGGAAGGGGATATAAGAGGTGGCAAAACCCCTCCTGCAATTAGTACTTTTTTCATTCTCTTGATGTTTACATCCCCTTAGCAATACCCTGTGTACTTTCCTTTTGATACCTTTCTTTTAAATTAAGGAACATCTATAGGATCACTTTTTTAGTTACTCAAGTTGATCGATACATTTCATGAAACTATCCCTTTAATGAACAGATAATATATTAAAGATTATTTTGTAATATTTGTTAATGTATTTAAAGTTACAAATTCTATGTTATATCTATGTTTACAGTATTATAAAAAAATATGTTCGTTAAAACAGAGCGCGGCAACCGCACATAAGCCTTGAATAGAAATTTGGAAAAGATGGATTGTCTGTTTATGAACAGGTTTAGACATCTGGCAAAATATCTATGTTATAAAATGACGATTTTACCAAGGCTTACACGCGGCTGCTGAGCCCTGGTTAAAACACATTTGACAATTAATATGGATTTTGAAAAATTACACTAAAACTATAAAAAAAAAATTAGATGAATATTTTCTATTGATTGTAAGATAATTTTAATTATATCCATATTATAAAATCCATTGGCGGATTTTTTATATGATAATGAAACTAAATGCTATATATATTTTTGTTTACATGTTTTCTATGTTTGGACATTTGATAATAAAATATTATGTAATACTTTGTCTTAATATCCTTGTTAAATACGCAGTTAGTTTGCTTTTAAATGTAAATAGTGATTCCCAAAACGATTAGACATGATGTCGCAAGCTATACATCGGAATAATAATGTAAATATAAGGACGCACATTACTACTAAGCAAAATTTCAACCACAAAGATTCTGAATCATATTTTGTTGTCTACAATACAAGGTAACTTGATGTCAGTCTGTCCGTCCCTTAAGATCTCGGTAACCAATGAACCGATTGGATTCTACTCTTCAGGGAATATACCTACCGGTCATATGGTGGTTTTAGGCTTTTTTCTTGAGGGTGGGATACCCCCAACCCCCCTAAAACAAAAAAATCCCCCCATTTTTTAATACATAAAAAATAGAAAGGTACCTATTTTTTGGGTAAGTTTTCTTTTTACGTTATTTTTTGGGTAAGTTTTCTTTTTACGTCCGCCGCAAGAACTCCGCGGTTCGGATTACCACATATACGGCGAGTAATTTGGCAAAGAATAACTTTCTTGAAAATATCTGTAGCTTTAAGAAAAATTCTATATAGGAGGGTTGACTTTCCCTTACCTCATGGGGCGAAGCCCCCTAGAGACCAGGGCGAAACCACTAGTCCTCTTGCATAAAGTAGTAAGGTTTTTTTCTGAAGCTTAAGATCTTAATAACTACTAAACCAATTGGGTTCTCTAATATCTACATTAGGTAAGCTACATATATGTTCTGGTTTTAGGTTATTTATTTTCAGATTTATGTCTTAGGATGGTTTTCAGCTTTTTTTTTCTAACCCCCCCCCCCCCTGTCCTTCAGGGTCCCTAGATGTTAGGGCCGTAACCACTAGTTCAATGCTAAATATCGCTCTTCTAACCTGAACTTTCGTATAATAGACTGGAAGTTAAGTTTCGCTTACATGAATGTCTTACTTTACACATCCTTGTTTCCTATCAACATTAAGATCTGGTAATATCTGCTTTTACAATCAATTCAGCAAATTTTAAATTAATACACTTAGATTTTTAATATGTCATTTCAGGGATCTTAAGGGATAAGACAACCACCAGCTAGTTTGTACTATACAATTGAAATCTAATTAAAACTTTGGGTGCCAGTATAATTTATGTAGTAGGTATAATGTCCCCTCACTCCCTGTCTTATGGAAAATTAGAAAACAAAGGTTTTTTACATTTGTTATTACGGTTTTTCAATGTATTAATTCTATCCATGCACCTAAAATTGCGTCCCCATAAAAGCAGACACAAATTTAAAAGTAGTCCTTGTAAACTTGTGTCTTTCCGAAAGGAAAAAAATATTCCTTAGCAAATTGTATTATTGATTTAGAACTCCTGAGATCGGTTTTTAATAAATGCCGCGTTTTTTCGACAATTTTTTAGACATTGATTGATTGAACGAAGACGATGGGAGAGTATACAACATAAGATTTCAAAATTTTAAAATTATTTTTTTAGCCATTTGTATTATGTCTAATACAACTTAAATCCATTTTCGCTGCATATTTATTAATGCGTCTTTTTAGAGCTGTGTTAGACATTTTAAAAACTCAAGTTGTATACTCTGTTAAAATCGCACGGGGCATTGATCTTCAAGATGGAATAAGGTTTTTAGCAGAGTATACAACTTAAGTATTCAAAATTTTAAAATTATTATTTTGGCCATTTGTATAATGTCTAATACAGATCTAAAAAGATGCACTGATAAATATGCAGCGAAAATGGATTTAAGTTGTATGGCTAAAATATTAATTTTAAATTCTTATGTTGTATACTCTCCCATCGTCTTCGTTCAATCAATCAGTGTCTAAAAAATTGTCGAAAAAACGCGGCATTTATTAAAAACCGATCTCTGAGATGGGTTCTTAAAAGATGCCGCGTTTTTTCGACAATTTTTTAGACATTGATTGATTGAACGAAGACTATGGGATTTCAACACAGAGTATACAACATAAGAATTCAAAATAATACAACTTAAATCCATTTTCGCTGCATATTTATTAATGCATCTTTTTAGAGCTGTATTAGACATTATACAAATGGCTAAAATAACAATTTAAAATTTTGAATTCTCAAGTTGAATACTCTGTTAAAATCGAGCGGGGCATTGATCTTCGAGATGGAATAAGGTTTTTAACAGAGTATACAAATTTAGAATTCAAAATTTCAAAATTATTATTTTCGCCATTTGTATAATGTCTAATACAGATCTAAAAGGATGCATTAATAAATATGCAGCGAGAATGGATTTAAGTTGTATTAGACATTATACAAATGGCTAAAATAATAATTTTAAAATTTTGGATTCTTATGTTGTATACTCTGTGTATCGTCTTCGTTCAATCAAGCAATGTCTAAAAAATTGTCGAAAAAACGCGGCATCTTTTAAGAACCCATCTCTGTTACAAGAATCTCTAAACAAATCTATCTATATTACACGAACTTTAAACTTCATTATTTTTCAGCCGTGTTTTCATGAATTTTATAATTAAGAGCGCAGCTAATATGTATAATCATAGAATGTAGGATCGTCACAATATATTATTTTATAAATATCAAATAAATAAGGTTTTTTTTGCTGCAAAACTTTTTGGTCATTATCTTCCATGTTTTTTTTAAGAAACTAAAGAGGATGATAACATCCATAAGTAGCAAAACAAAAAAAATCATGGATGGGATT
This sequence comes from Acartia tonsa, assembly GCF_053477335.1. NCBI lineage: Eukaryota > Metazoa > Arthropoda > Copepoda > Calanoida > Acartiidae > Acartia > Acartia tonsa. Next base: position 23,891,060 of record NC_137265.1, read on the forward strand.
TGGAATACGGATAAGGAGATTTAAAGAGCATCTGATGATATGTTAAAATCAAGAGTAAAAATATATTGGATAAAATAATCACGAAACCTTTCTCACATATTTTAATATTGTATAGCATGGCAGACTTTCAAAGTAAATTACATTCTGGATGCTATTTAGTTGAGGGAATCTTCACAAAAAATTCAGTCATCTATCTTGAAAAACTGTCTAGAAAAGAACATTTCCCCCATAGCGTTAATGACTGACTGACAGACAGACAAAGTGAAGTATAGAGTAGCTCTGCTACAAATAATAAGGTACTTCTATAAATTGTAACAACAGCTAAAATCATTGTTCCGGTGTAGGTTATTATGTAATATCAGGAATGAAGGGATGGGACAATGGTGTAGGTTATTATGTAATATCAGGCGTGGAGGGATGGGACAATGGTGTAGGTTATTATGTAATATCAGGAATGGAGGGATGGGACAATGGTGTAGGTTATTATGTAATATCAGGAATGGAGGGATGGGACAATGGTGTAGGTTATTATGTAATATCAGGAATGAAGGGATGGGACAATGGTGTAGGTTATTATGTAACATCAGGAATGGAGGGATGGGACAATGGTGTAGGTTATTATGTAATATCAGGAATGGAGGGATGGGACAATGGTGTAGGTTATTATGTAACACCAGGAATGGAGGGATGGGACAATGGTTTAGGTTATTATGTAACATCAGGAATGGAGGGATGGGACAATGGTGTAGGTTATTATGTAACATCAGGAATGGAGGGATGGGACAATGGTGTAGGTTATTATGTAACATCAGGCGTGGAGGGATGGGACAATGGGATATAAATCTATCTTCCCCTGCCCCTTTTATAAGGACTCGGAGAATTATTGTTGTGGCTATATAGATATGGCAATGAATTTTAGATTAATCGTATTTGTAAAATTCTGTGATTATATTATTTCTTGGATGTTGATTTTCATGTAAAGTGATGCTTGCACCTGACTAAAAAAGCGATAGAGGGGATTTCCACCCCCTTTACCCCATCCCCTCCCCTTCTACTGGATGAACAAACTGACCTATAAATGAGGTCTATGTTAGAAACCTAATTGAAGAAAAATTTTCCACTGTCAATATATATACGTATATTCTATATCTATTGCGAGAACAAATATGAATACCATTGTCATCTTCCTGATCCCTGAACACCCATACATCTCATGGTGGGCATTCACTACCGCATATTATCATTTCCTCAAAATTTGCCAAAATACAAAATAGCTAATAATAAATTAGGTGATATGTAATGAATAATATATAAGTGGAAATATATATATATATATAAATTGTCGGCATTAGACTTATTTATAGGTCAGTTCGTTTATCTTGTAGGAGGGGAGGGGATGTGGTAAATGGGGGGGATTGTGGGGTATAGTTTATTTAGCCAGCTGTGAGTATTACATTATCAGAGTACAGGAAAATCTGGTGTAACGTCCAAGTGATAATATATCCATTTAGATAGATAATAAATTAGATGACATAACAAGGACTAATAAGAATGTGGATTTTGTGCTATTTTAATAATTCGCGGTTCTTATAATTTTAAAATATGCGGAAATGGACGCACATCATCTGTTTTTCCAAGGATCGATTATATAAAAGGCACAGCTCTTGTGTAATCAAAAGTGTTTAGGTGTGCATATATTACAGCAAATTTTACATTTTTAAAACAGCTACTATAATTAATGATATTTTTGTTCTTTTGCCGTACCAGAATGCAAATTTAGACTGAAGATTCATCTAACGATAAGGTATACATTCCCAGTGAGCTATGTATTACTTTTTAATGTTTTAGTTAGATAGTTTAAGTTAGGTATATCTATTAGCTTCTAGGTGGGTGGATATTATCTATTTTACATTATATCGCTATATTTTACTAAATTTCGTTGTTTTTTTTGCACACTGATAGGTTGGGTGTGATAGCCTGATATCTAGTTGCCGAAAGTGTACGCAGTTTCCTGAGTGTTTCCTCATCCTAGCTCAATATTTACTACTAGCTAAAAAAGCTTCAAACTTCAAAAAAAAAAATCAAAATTTAAAAAATTCAAATTTATAATGTATAATGTATAAATCGTTTACACATTCAAATTTTGATTTTTTTAAGGGAAGTTTGAAGATTTGTAGCTAGTAGTAAATATTGAGCTAGGATGAGGAAACACTCAGGAAACTGCGTACACTTTCGGCAACTAGATATCAGGCTATCTTGGGTGTCCACGTATAAAAAAACAAGATAGCATACATTCATAACACACAAAGGTGAAATGAAATCTACAAGTTATTATAATGTGTTATGCATCTTCTAAACATTAAATAAAATATTTTTTTTATTAAAGTACATATTTGAATGGTACAGAAAAAAACAACAGCAATTAAAATGGGTTAAATTAAAAAACAAATTACCAATGGTAGGCCAATACACAGACTAAATTACCAATGGCAGACCAAAACACGGCCAAAATTACCAATGGCAGGTCAGTATACATTTCAATTGACCAATGGTAGACCAGTATGACGTTATCTTTTTTATATGTACTATAATAAGCTACGTAACTAAAACAAATCTTTATAGAACAAATTATGCGCGTTAAAAACTACATAAACATTTAGTTTTAAACACAGTAGTCGCTTAGTGTGCAATTTTTACATACAATACTCCCTTTCTTTTATATCATAAACATCAACTTCTGGGTTTAACCAGGGAGAGAGGGGATAATGGTCTGTTCATTACACTAGTTCCCAAAGTTTTGGCTTAACAACTTTGGGGACTTTTATCAAATTTTGATTGGTTAATTCATCAATTAATTGTGATCTACAGAAGGGGTAATTTTGTGCATTATCATTGGGGATGTACATCATTGTATCGGCCATTGTCTTATCCCTTTAACATTTCTTGTCAGCCCTTTAAAGTACGTAGAAATTAAACACATTAATTGGCTTATTTTTTTTAAAAGTGAAAAAAATTGTTTAAAAAGGTGTAATTTTTAATAGTGAATAGGTGATATTAATAGTATATAATATCTTTAAATTCATATAAAGAAGTAACAGGATCTGTGAGTGTTTGTGAACGTCTGTACCTAAGGATCTCGCTAACGGCTGAATCGATATAGTTCTCCTTTTCAATGTCCTAAACTTAAAGTTTTTTTTAGTTTTTTTAAAACCAAAATTTAAAATGGGGATTAGCGCCTCCCCCCCCCCTTCCTAAAGTACGTGTAGAGGCCTCTATGGGTGTAGCAACTAGTTTTTAATAAATCAAAATCATCTATTAGCCTAAGAACTTTAAGTAATCTTATTCAATTTCAACCTATAAAAATGTTATTAAAACAAGGATTGCAACATCCATTAGTAGCGAAGCACAGATACATTAAAACATTTAGCAAATATAAAGCAGTCAAATAAAAAGATTTCAACGTAAGTTATAAAGGAGCCCAGAAATTATGTTTGATCTTAGCCGTTCTGGCAGATGGACAGACGAATAGACGCACAAATTGAGTTTTAGAGTATCTTCGCTACTAATAAAAGGAAAGATTTTAAAGAGAGAATAATGTAAATATTTAGCCATTTATTTGTATAAAAACTAACAGACTATACAGACAAACAAATAGCCCGTCTAGTACAATTTCATGTGTAGAGAAGCTTCGCTATAATTACCCAAACTTTCAAATTTGATCAAATAAAAGTTATGATGTTATGTATATCATTACTTGGATGTTGTGTGGTATTCGCCACCCCTAAGCCCTAAGTATATATCTATCTATGCATTGACCATTTTGTTGTATTATAAATTAGTATTTTGTGAGCTCTGAATAAAGTAACATCCCAAATTTATATTCTGTTTGTTATTTGGTGATTTATAGAGAAGCACAGCTTCTCTATAACTATACTTGTTCACGTCTGTTCACACCGCCGTAATACCCGGACTCGGGAAGCGGCTGACAAACTCCAGCCGCTACCACAGTTGCACCAGATTGTCATGTTTTCTAATAAAATGAAGAGAAAAAAAAATGCAGCGGGCTTAAATAATAACGATAGTCCCAATCCACTCTCTGTTTCTGTCCCCTCCATCTCACCTCCTACTGGATGAACAACCTGACCAATAACCTGAACACGTTAGCAAGCTATATTAACAATAATTTTCCCCTGTCATAATCAGGGAGTAAGGGAGGGGACAATGGGCAATTAATTCAATATAAGAGTTATCAAAGAAAGGGCATGAAATCCAGTTTAATCCAATAAAATTATAAAGGGATTGTTAATTGAATAATAGATTTCCATAGCGTTATGTAAAGTGAAATCACAACTTGTTTTTGATGAAATATATTGTGTTTTTTTGGTGTGATTTTTATATTACAAGATTATTGGACCCGGTTAGCTGCTAGCAAGAATATGACTGCCCCTTTTTATTCTGTTTATTTCCCTTGCCCCTTGCCCCCACCTCCCTTCTCCCTTCTCCCCGTCTGCTACACTCCAAACTAACACAACGAGTGTTTATTTCCCTTGCCCCCACTTCCCTTATCCCTTCTCCCCGTCTGCAATATTCAAAACATACATAACGAGTAGCGGCATTTCATGCGCAAGTACCCAAACTCAGTCAGAAACTGCTAAATTCTTGCACATTCCCTTTAAGCCAGTACCCAAAGTCTGAGACTCCTAAAAATTGAATATTCGATCCATTGTCCCCTCCCTTACTCCCTGACTCTTGATAAAGAATAGTATTTTTCATCCCGGTAGTATTAAAAAAAGACAGGACGGTATGCAAAATTATAGGTGACTTCTAAAATGGTGGGTCTGGCTCTCTGACATATCTTAAATTTGGCGAACTTAAAATTTTGCAACGCATTGATAGAAACAAATAATTTCTACTTATGATATTTACATTCCATATTTAAATTTAATACAAATTATTAAAGAATTAAATTTTGTATGACAAAAGCATAGATAATAATTTTAAGAATTAGCGTCGGTATCGCAGATTTCTTCGCAAGAAACTAAGTAAAAATTTTGATTAATTCTAGGATGACTTTACAGTTTATTTTTAGTAGCGAATTTACTCTATGTTTTACCTTTATCGGTTGGTCCCCTTTATTGACCTTAATAGGTCGAGGGGAGGGGGGGGGGGATTGAACGTTCACTCTGTTATCTCGGTTTCTACTAGAGCTAGACGGCTAGAAATTTTTGTGCAAGTCCCCTGTTTGATATTAAATTTCCGACAATAAGTGGATCAAAGTAATTTTTACATTTTTATTGAACAACCTTGTTTTTTTAGGGCCGTTTTTACTTAGAAATTTCAAAAGGCTGTAATTTCTGTACTTTTAAAGCTAGAAGAAGAATTTTTTTCAGAAAATGTTTACCTTTATGTATATACTAGCGGCTACACCCCTAGAAGCCTCTAGGGGCACTGGTAGGAGGGGGAAAAGTCGACCTTATCCCATTTTAAATTTGCGTTTAAAAAGAGTTAAAAAATATTTTTGGGGGTAGGGGGGTAAAGAAACCCACTATAAAAATAGTTCAAAACCTTCCCAGGACCTATAAGAAGCTTCACAGTAAAGGAGAACAATATCGGTTTAGCAGTTAGCGAGATCCTTCAGGACAGACAAAAAACGCTTACTACTTTATATAATAGGATAATATTAGAAATCCCAAATATAAATTTCGGCGGCGGCAGCTGTACTTGGCAGTTTCCGGACGCTGCAGACAAAAGTCGGTAAGAAAACGGCGCTGGATTTTTATGAAATTTAAATATGTCATGTATACATGTTAGAACAGCTTAGGTTTAAAATTTCAAGTCTCTAAGTCGAAAATTGCGGTCACAAGAGCCTTACAAAAAAAAGTTCATGAAATCAAAAGGTTTGTTGTTTGATTGATATGTGGGGGGGGGGGCGGATCTGACACTTTTGCGTAAACAGGGAGTATAGGCCTTGTCTTAGGAGTGAGAGGATAGGTTATTTGGGAAAAAAGTTTAGTTTTGGGGTGTATTTTCCTTATATTTAAAATTTTTTTGATAGGTCTCCAGGTTCAGGTGCTGCAGGCTGGAAGGTCACTTCTGGACAGGTATAAATGAAAAAAAAACTAGTTTGAAGAGTTAGAGATAAACTTATTAAACCAAATATGCATCTTTTGGGATGTTATGAGCATATATGAAGAAAAAATAAAAATCAGCCTCCAGGTTCAGGTCCTGCAGGCCTCCAGGTGAATCCTGGACAGGTAAAAAATAAAAATTTTCACTTTTAAAGTTAGAGCATAACTTCTTTAACAAAAGTTGCTACTTAATGGATAGTATTAACTAATTTGAAGAAAAATTTTAAATCGGGCTCCAGGTTCAGGTACTGCACGCCTCCAGGTGGATCCTGGACAGGTAAAACTAAAAATTTTCACTTTTAAAGTTAGAGCATAACTTCTTTAACAAAATTTGCTACTTTATGGATAGTATTATCTAACTTCAAGAAAAATTTGAAATTGGGCTTCAGGTTCAGGTACTGCAGGCCTCCAGGGGGATCCTGGATAGGTAGAAAATAAAAATTTTCCCTTTAAAGTTAGAGCATAACTTATCTAGCAAAAGTTGCTACTTTATGGATAGTATTAACTCATTTGAAGAAAAATTTGAAATCTGGCTCAAGGTTCAGGTAATGCAGGCCTCCAGGTGGATCCTGGATAGGGGAAACTAAAAATTTTCACTTTTAAAGTTAGAGCATAACTTATTAAAGAAAGTTGCTACTTTATGGATAGTATTAACTCATTTGAAGAAAAATTTGAAATCTTGCTCAAGGTTCAGGTAATGCAGGCCTCCAGGTGGACCCTGGATAGGTAAAAACTAAAAATTTTCACTTTTAAAGTTAGAGCATAACTTATTAAAGAAAGTTGCTACTTTATGGATAGTATTCACATATTTGAAGAAAAATTTGAAATCAGGCTCCAGGTTCAGGTACTGCGGGGCCTCCAGGTGAATTCTGGACAGGTAAAAACTGAAAATTTATATTTTTGAAGTTAAAACTTATTTAACAAAAGTTGCTACTTTATGGATAGTATTAACTTGTTTGAAGAAAAATTTGAAATCGAGCTCAAAGTTCATATACTGTATGCCTCCAGGTGGATTCTGGACATGTAAAAATTAAAATATTTAACTTAAGAGTTAGAACTATATCTATTTAACTAATTCAAAGAGAAATTTTAAATCGGGCTCAAGGTTCAAGTTAAATCCAACCATTTTGTTACATTTTGAATTATATCTGCAAAAAAATGATATCAATTGACTAAAATAAAAAAAACATATTGTCAACAGGTCAGTCACTAAAGGAAGCCTGCAGGAAATACACTGCTCTAACTGTGGTAAAATTCCAACAAGTAGACACAATACCCCTAATTTAATGAGTTAATACTATCCATAAAGTAGCAACTTTTATTAAATGAATTATTCCCTAATTTTAAAAGTGAAATTTTTAGTTTTTACCTGTCCAGGATCCACCTGGAGGCCTGCAATACCTGAACCTGGAGCCCAATTTCAAATTTTTCTTCAAATACTAGTCATCTTGTAGCAACGTTAAATTAATAAGTTATGCTCTAACTTTAAAAGTTAAAATTTTTAGTTTTTACCTGTCCAGGATCCACTTGGAGGCCTGCAGCACCTGAACCTGGAGCCTGATTTCCAATTTTTCTTCAGATGAGTTAATACTATCCATAAAGTAGCAACTTTTGTTAAATAAGTTATGCCCTAACCTTAAAAGTTAAAATTTTTAGTTTTTACCTGTCCAGGATACACCTGGAGGCCTGCAGTACCTGAACCTGGAGTCCGATTTCAAATTTTTCTTCAAATATGTTAATACTATCCATAAAGTAGCAACTTTAATTTAATAAGTTATGTTCTAACTTCAAAAGTAAAAATTTTCAGTTTTTAACCTGTCCAGAATTCACCTGGAGGCCTGCAGTACCTGAACCTGGAGCCTGATTTAAAATTTTTCTTCAAATTGGTTAATACTAGTTATATTGTAGCAACTTTTGATTAATAAGTTATACTCTAACTTTAAAAGTTAAAATTTTCAGTTTTTACCTGTCGAGAATTTATCTGGAGGCCTGTAGGACCTGAACCTGGAGCCCGATTTAAAATTTTTCTTCAAATATGTTAACACTATCCATAAAGTAGCAACTTTTGTTAAATAAGTTTTGTTCTAACTTCAAAAATAAAAATTTTCAGTTTTTACCTGTCGAGAATTTATCTGGAGGCCTGTAGGACCTGAACCTGGAGCCTGATTTCAAGTTTTTGTTCAAATTAGTTCATACCATCAATAAAGTAGAAACTTTTTTTAAATAAGTTCTGTTCTAACTATAAAATTAAAAATTTTCTGTTTTTACCTGTCCAGAATTCACCTGGAGAACTGCAGGACCTGAACCTGGAGGCTGATTTTTATTTTTTCTTTATATATGCTCATGACATCCCAAAAGATGCATATTTGGTTGAATAAGTTGATCTCTATCTCTTAAAACTAAATTTTTTTTTCATTTATACCTGTCCAGAAGTTACCTTCCAGCCTGCAGCACCTGAACCTGGAGCCCCTTGCCGCACATTTATCGGTTGGGGGTAGGGCTCAACGCCCCCCCCCCTTCTCTATTATCTCAGTGCATAGCCCTTGTTGGATAATGAATTTCCGACTATAACTGAACCTAAGTCAATTTTCGCTTTCTTCACCCTTTTATTTAACAACCTTTGTTTTTAAGTCCTTTTCTAATTAAAATTTTCATTTTTTATCTTTGAAGCTAGAAAAATATTTTTTTCAGAAAATGTTTATATTTATATAAATTTTATATTAGAAATCTCAAAACATAAATTTCTGCGGCCGCAGCTGTACTTGGCACCTGCCAGCCACCGCAGTCGGCGGTCAGCGGGAAAACGGCGGATCTTAATAAAATTTTGATACGATATGTAGGCGTGTAAGAAAAGCTTAAGTTTAAAATTTGAAGGCTCTATGTTAAAAATTGCGGTCACAGGAGGCTTTTAAATCATTCTGGAGACCTGGAGGATCAGGACCTGCAGGATCATACCTGGAGCCTGAAATTGACTTGAACACCTATATTTCAAATAAATTAACCAGAATAGCTAACTGTCCCATAATGATAAACTCACATACAGATGGACAGACCCTAATTATAGAAAATCTTTGCTTTTAAAAAACTAATATTTATTCACTCACTAACAAAATTAAAATGTTGGCAGATAAACACATTTTTTAAAGCAAATCTACTCTGTAACTCACTTTGTTTTTCTACCTGTTAATCTGTCACTATGTTTCAAAAGCTCTGAGGAAAATACAAAAAAATATAAAAATTAAAAATAAAAGCAGAAAAAAAGTTACATTGACAAGCTGACAGACATTTCAAATTATAGATAAACTTCATCAACAATTTCAAGATCCATATTTCAACTAAATTTATTCCTGTAAACATAATTCACTTTGATACGAACTTATTTGAACACATGCGAACGAATTCAAATTAATAGATACTTGATCTAAAGTTGCTTGTAACTGTTCAAATAAACGTTACTAAGGAATTAACTTTATAACATATATAAAATACATTATTATATAGATTTTTATTTTTTTTAAATCTTAATTATTGGTGGTGAATAAACCACTTTTTTGAACCGCCCCCATAAAACGTTCCCATGTATAAATTAAAGAATTATTTCTCTTAAAGAAAGTACACAAGATTAATTATTTTTTTCTTCTTAGTATTTAAATTAATTTTTGAAACAAAGTTGGAAAAGAAGAGATTTTAATAATCAACTATTATTTCTTTAAAAAAAATTAATTTAAATATCTGAAAATTTGCCGTAAGTTCTTAGTTGGTAAAAAACAAAATGATTTCTAGTAGCGGGGCTACTCTATTACTATTAATATTACAGAAATTTTACATGAGTATTAAAGTAAATATCATAAGATTAGCGCCAGTTTTGTTAGCTCAGGCATTTGGAACCTTGTTTTCACTTATTATCCACGGAAAGATGTCTATAATACGATGTGTTAAATTAATCAACTCAATTTATTTAGGATCTACAATATTTTGATATATAAAATATATTTGTTTTATTTAATGAAAAAATATATTTCTTTTATTTCATGAAAAAAAATATTTTCTACTTTTCATCCCTTTTGTCCTTGTTAACACAGTATAAACTTTGTACAGCAGAGAAAGAGTGGGCAATGACAATAGTCCCCAAAGTTTTAAAATAACGTTTTTTCATTAGTTGGCTTAACAATTTTGGGGATTGGGTCAATTTAAATTGGTTGCTTCATTAGGTTGATTGTTCACACTTTTCAACCACAAATTTTAATCTACTGAAGGGGTTATTCTAAGTATCATCATTGGGGTATATATTAATTTATCGGCCATTGTCTTATTATCATTATCCCTTTAGATCCATTATACCCACTACTGTATACCCCTTCTAATTTAATTTGCTTTTGTGTATTGATGAAACAATATGCTGAAGTGATAGCATGCGGAAATGAACGCCCACCGTTGAATTGGTACTTTCCCCCCCAACTAATTTGTCTAACTACGCCTCCCACAATACAAAACTGTATAAAAAGTCGTAAGAAATTAAGACGGAAAAAACTCGAGATATCTGTCATGCACGTAATGCGTGGACCCACCATTTTAGGGGTCACCAAATTATAGCCCAATGATAACCCCAGTTTTGGATTAGAATAGTTATTTCTCGCATAGTATTATAAACAGCTTTCCGCGGATATAAAATGTACATTTATAAGAAACCAGTTTTTTAGCCTCGAGATCCCAAAGGCATAGTTTTTTTTTCGTATAGATGAGAACCGGTTCTAATCCACCGGATATTAATCGGTTACGAATGAACACGAGCAAAATTGATTTCTGAGCTCAGTCAAAGTCTTTCGATGGGCGAAATCTAATGTCCTTTAATGTCAGACAAATTAAAGTAAAAGTATTTACAGGATGATAGAGTATCTATTAAAAGTTCGGATCATGGAAAAGAAAACGAAGTAGCGGGTCTCGTCAATGTTAATGATTGCCCCACAGGGGTAGGAAATTGGCCCTGCAGTGTTAGAGCCCCCAGCAGGGGCTAGAAATAGGAAGAAAGCTACTGTGAAAAATCGACAAAACTCGCTACTTAGTTTTGTTTCCATGATCCAAAGTTCTTAACTGGCAATTTACTTAGATGGAAACAAATTTTACAAGCGGACAATCTTGAAAATCCTGTAGGCCAATAATGAGACAAAACAATATATACTGGGACAGAAATTGACTTTTATCTCCAACCTTTTTGAAATATTTGTTTTATTGCATTTTTAAATAATACCCTAGTGATAAACTTTAACAATTGATGTGTAAAATAAAAGTTTTTAATTTCTAAAAAAACAAGAGAATTTGTCAAACAATTTTTATGACTTGATTATAGAGATGCTTCTCTTATAACATTGTACCTTTTTGTAATAGAAATCAGTATTCTAAAAATCTAATCAATGGGATAATTATATCATACAAAAAGATGTTGTCAAAGAGTTAAAAACCATCATTTTAAATGGACGTACGGACTTTCTGATAACGCTTATAGAGTCGCTACGCTTTCCTAATTGTTATTAGAATCATCATGTAAAATTCAAAGTCGATTGGACAATTTTAACATGTTTAAACTAAGAGCGTACGGACGTACCGACCCTAATCATAGAAATCTTCGCCTTTAATAATAATTTTAAAAAATTTAGAAAATGTGTAGTTTTCCTCTATGTATAATATTTACAGCTTCAACATTAACTCAAATACAGTATGAGTAGAGTATAAATGAAAATAATTATACATTAGAGTAATAACATATAATATTTACAGCTTGAACTATAACTCAAATACAGTATGTGTAGAGTATAAATGAAAATAATTATACATTAGAGTAATAACATATAATATTTACAGCTTGAACTATAACTCAAATACAGTATGAGTAGAGTATAAATGAAAATAATTATACATTAGAGTAATAACATATAATATTTACAGCTTTAACAATAACTCAAATACAGTATGAGTAGAGTATAAAGGAAAATAATTATGCATTAGAGTAGCAACATTATCTATTCATTGTTATAATCAAATTATAAAATATAGAAGATTTGGACGAAGTAATTTCCTCAAACAATTCTTATCTTAAGAAATTAAACTTATTTTATCTATCAAATTAAAAAATAAGTACCTTTTCTTGCCAAAATGTGTACACTTTCTAACTAATAATATGGTCTGACTCTTCCTACACTGTTTTTCTATTAGTCTTATTAAGATATTAGCGATCTAGAGTTTTTTATTTTTACTATTTTTTCATATTACAATTTTTATTTTTTTTTATTTTTCTCTTGCTTTACAATTTACTTTTTTACTTTTATTTGTAAAGCTTATCTCTCCTAGTTTTTGATACATCAGTCATTTTTTAGTACACATTCTCATTTATTACAATTCAGTTGTTAATAGTTATTTATCATATCGTATTATAGACAGTTTTCCGCGGAGAGTAACATAATTTTGGTTTTCATGGTCTTAAAAAATAAAATAAAAATAGAACAGATAATGATCCTAATAAAAAGAAACAAGATCTGTAACGAAGGATGTCGCTAACCACTGAACCTATATGGTTCTTCTTCACATTGGAGCTTCTGATAGGTCCAGGGAAGGTTTAACACTATTATGGGGGAAGGGTATTTATAGAGAAATAGCCCAGAAAAAAATGACCCCTCCCCTACAAAAAAAATCTGTTTTTTTAAACATACATTTGAAAGTGGAGGGTGCAATTTCCCCTTCATTTTTCCATAAGTGCTCCTAGAGGCCTAGGTTATTAAAGGTGAAAAATATTACAATTTAGACCTAAAAATGAGCGAAACAGCAGAAACTTTACCAACAACAGATTTCTATAAAGTTGTATCAACAAATGAAATCAGGTATATACATTGCCTGGTGGATAAGTTGAAGGCAAAAAGATTTTTGTTAGGTTACACATTCACATTATGTTAAAAATTTGACATTCAGACATTTTCAGACATTTTCAGACATTTTCAGACATTTTCTGACATTTTCCGAGAAGCTTGATTTTTGATTGGTTGATGAGTGTGCAAACGTTTTAATCACTAATTGTATCAACATTGAGTAAATTTTTTAATCATCATTGTGAATGTTTTTTAGATATAATGTCATATGGATAATATGTCAGCCATTACTACTTTAAATAAAGTCATAAAATCGAAATTTAAATAAATGTTTTTAAAACTACCATATCCTTTTTTTGATGATCATATCATGTTTTAGCCAATTCGCTGGCAAATTACTATGAAACGCGTGGATAACAGTTTCCTATTTTCAGTACAATCAGTTCCAACGACGCTTCGCAGCAATCATCAGATGTGGCCATCATTTTCATCATTGTATTTATTTTAGCGGCTTTTCTAGGTATTTATCGTTTATTTAGAAGCGCATTCTGCTCTATAATAATGTCTGTTCATCCAACCGTCCTGTCTGGTTAACTAGTCGTTAATAATTTGATACTGTTTAATAATAAAATTTGATTTTTGATTTATCTTTTACATTTTATTTATCCAATCTTAATTTTATGTTTTGATTGGAACAAGTTCGTCTTAAGAGGGGGGGGGGGGAGGAGTTTAGTCCCTCACCCTAAATAAAAAATACCCCCAAAATAAAAAGCTTGAGCGTCCTATTAAACTTATTTTTGTCATTACCATGGATTGGACCTTGGACTCGACTATAAATTACACCCTAAGATATAACCACTTTATTTTATTCGTGGGCTCAAAAACTATAGGTTCTTATATTAAATTTTAATTGATAGATTCCAAACTAGAAGTGTCCAAACATTTTAATTAATTATTTTTAATAATCTCTAGAAAGGGCATTTTTTTATCATTCATTGTCTTATCCTTTAAGATATCTGGTTATTACTGAGCTACCTTTTAATACGATTTTCTTTTAAGGAAGCTATCTATCTTATTCATAAAAAAATTCATGCTTAATTTTTAATTCAGTTTTGTATGTTAAAATACCGTTATCAGATTGGATATTGTATTTCATTATAATATTGAGTATAAACTATATTTATGTATGTATATAATAAAGTACATACATTAGAGTAAAACAATAGAGGGGTATAGGTTTAAATAACTATATGTGTCCACCCCGTGGACCTGTCCCGACTCACAATCTGAATATTAGCCAATAGCATTGTAAATATTAGCACAGCCAAGCTGAAACAAAAGCGCATAAAGCAATTTGAAAGCAGACGAAAGAGGTTCCAAAAACAGGGGCCAAGTAGTTGTCTGGGATATATATCTATACTTATTACATGTGTTGTACATACAAACAGTGTTCTAACTTTTTATTTCAATCAATAGACCATTGTCTTATCCCTTAAGATCCCTGTGTATGTAGTTTGACCCTTCATCCAGGGATAGAAAGAATTTTTGGCTGTTTATTACACTAGTCCCCAAAGTCTTGTAATAACTTATCTTATTCGTTGGCTTAACAACCTTGGGGTCTTTTATTCAATTTGATTGGATGGTTCATTTAGTTGATTGCCTAAATGTTAACCACTAATTGTAATCTACAGAAGGGGTAATTTTGTGTATCATCATTGGGGTTTTATATGGTCCCTTTCCTTTTTCGCTTCATGGGTTTATGAACGAAGGAAGAAAACTATTAATGTTTAAAATATATATGTTGCGTGGTTCAAATTATGTTGTCTATTTTCGCTTTGCATAATTTTTGTAGATTTTCATTATTAAGGGATTGTACATCCCAAATCAACAAATTTACAATTTCTGTAGACTATAATTATAATTGGTCAATGATGGTTTAATCGAACTAATCATAATTGAAATAAAAGTACCCAAAGTTTTTAAACCAACTAATGAGAATACATATATAAAACCTTGGGTACAAATGTAATTTATAGTCCAATGTCCCCTCCCTCCCTGATTATTACATCATAATAATAATTATTGATTGCGCTTAAACCATAAACCAAAATTTTGTAAAAAAAAAACTCACAAATCATTTATTTACTTCATTTTTGGGCATTGCCTCGATTTTAACGGTTGACCATTCGACACCCCCCCCCCCTCCACTCTGCAAAAAAGGCCACAATTAATGTCAATAGACTCAAATAACTAAACCATGTGGGTCTCTAATAACCTCTGTATAGATCCTATTAAAAATTGGGATCATGGAAAGAAAACGAAGTAGCGGGTTTCGCAATATGTTCACAGTAGCTTGTAGGTGATTTTAGGTTAGTTAAATGTTAATAATTGCCCCGTAAGCATAGAGCCTCACCCAGGGGCTAGAAAAAGGCGAATATATAATATGAAAATAGGATGAAACCCGCTACTTCGTTTTCTTTACGTGATCCAAAAAATGTGTTGTTAGCTTCCTTATTTACAGAAAAAGAAAATTTTTAAAAATGTACTTTAGGTAGAGCTCTTTTTCGGCTAGATCTATTTAATTTATTGTGAAGATTAATCATTGTAGACTATTTAGTTTATAACTTACTTTGTCTATCCGCTTTGAGAAAGTCAGTCAGTCTGTAACGCTATGGGGAAACATAATTTTCTAGGTTGTTATTTTAGATAGAATGCTAAAATTTAAAGTAAATATTCCGAATCTTTGGACTGTCTGAATCTAGTCTGTACTTTTTATTTCAAGTTAAAAACTGAAAAACTGTTTGTCTAAAAAATACAAAATACATTAAATAAAATAATACGAATAAGCATATTAATCAAATCATAATGAATTTGAACGAATACAATGTTTCCTTAAGCAAAATACATCATAGGTATTATTGGTCCTTTTATAAAACAAAGCAAGGAAGTGATTTACTTTACATTACACATAGCGATTCTAGAGCAAGAAACTTTAACTTTCAGCAATCAACAAACGAAAACTTCAGTCCTATGTAATTTTGGGTCCAGAATCATAATCTGTTAAAACTAAAATCCTATGTCTTCCTATTTGCAATAAAATCGCATTAAAATTGCAACAAATATTTGCGATACCTTATTTTCATCTTATAAGAAACAATAATCCATTTTGCTAAAATAAAAATTAAAGTTAACCATTTATTAAATACTTTCATATCTTTAAATTTGCAAAAAAAGATATTTTTTTGCAGAATAATGCCATTTATGTCAGCGATATAAAAAGTCTCCTTAAAAACAGATTGTTAGAAAAAAAAGTAAATGTAAGTATTATATTATGTTTTTCTGAAGTCATTTAATAAATTTATACAGTAAAAACCAGAATTGTGCAACTTATTTCAATGAAAAGCCAAAAAACGTAATTTGCAAAAAAATTGCAACCCCTAAATCACCTAGAAAAATAAACTTTTAACCAAACTAAAGTAATATGTTTTAAAATACATTAAAAAATATTAATCTTTTATAAAAGAAAGTTTGTTAGAAAAGTTCTAATCAAATAGAACAGGGCAAAATTATTTTTTCAAAATGTAAACAAACACTTAACTTTGAATATTTCTATACTTTTTCTAAAACTTAAAAATCAAATCGTACTTAAAATCAATGTTTTGTTTGTTAAATCTTCTTGTGGCGAGATTTTTAAATGTTATTTTTTCATATGTATTGAATAATCATAAAAAAAAAGAAAAAAAATTGCATTAAGCCGATTCAAATATATTAAATATTTCCTTATAAAGGCAGCAAAATAAAAAAAGGTGTTAAATAAAAATTATTTATATTTATTTCTTAAGCTGTATAACTTTTAAAAAAATTTTAAAACATGATTTTTGCTAAAATAGATATTTTTTCATTAAAAGGAAATATTGTTTATCAAATCAGCTGTTATCAAAGAATATATCATTTTCTTATGTTGGGCAACGAATAGTAATTTCAAGGGATCGACAGCCGCACACAAGCCTAAAATTCCGCAGGTGTGCAAAATAAGATTTTAATAAGGAGAATTGTCTGTTAAGAAACAAGTTTAGATTTTCAGCTTAATTTTAAAGATATAATATGATGATTTAACTGAGGCTTACCCGCGGCTGTTGAACCCTGTTAATTTAAATTAAAAACTATATATCTTTAACAGTCTTTAACCCTCAAAAGTAGGACCCCTTTCCGCATCTTAACCAGTTGTACTTAGCAGCTCCGCCGCAGATGGTGGTTGGCGGGAAAACTTTTTCATGAAATTTTTTTCATGAAGCTTTAGTTTAAAATTTTTAGTTTCCAGCCTAAAATATAAGAAGTAGGATGTCCTCCTTATTGAACAAAACTCAAATAAAAGTTGGGTACGATTTAGGAAGCGAAAAAGCTATATATTTCTGACCACAAAATGCTGATTTTTACTTTTCTAACAGCTTTTGTTGATATAATTATCATATTCATCTGATTTTTAGATTACTCACAACAATTTTATAAGCGAGGCATCTCTATATTCAAATGTATGTTCTTCAACAGTATTTACGTAATTTTGCAACTTTATGTACAATTTTGTTTAATAACTACAAATTAATTGCCTGCTTATAAAGTTCTCACATTCTACTTTTGCACGCATCTGGGCCCTATTTTTTCATTTGCAAATTGAATACATGTTTGCGGGAGATAATTTAAATTTCGTCTTGGTTACCGCAAAATAATGCGGCACTGCTTTGACTGTAATAAAAAAACTCCAATGCTAATTGCCTAATAACACGTTTTTTATAGTATTATTTCCTATAAAATCAAATACGAACGCTAATGCATTAAAAATCTGTTATAAATTACAACAAATTAATATTATTACTTTTTTACCACTGGGAGTTATTTATATGAACATTTATGTTATGTTGTGAACATTTTAGCAGACAATTATTTATTTTAAATTTATAAAGGTAAAATTTTCAGGGATATAAAAAAAAGTTTAGATTTTTTTTCATTTTAAAAGATAATTTAATTAATTGTCAATAATCGTATTTCAATATAATATATTTTTGATAGGCAATATATTAGTCCTAAAAATTGAAAGTCGTCGTACTGATTTTAATGATAAGGTTTTTAATTTAAAAAAAAAACTTAAATATCTCTGAAGAAGGGGAAAGAAGGATTTAACTGTAAATGAAAACATGAAATATAGGCCTTAATTTTATCGCCACACTTTGCGGATTCTTGCGGAGAGGTGTGGATAGTATAATTCGCCTCTGACTCGATGTGATTACCGAATGAAATTAAACTGCAAATTGCCTTATATTCAGCATGCGTGCGATAAGTCTTTACCTGAGTTACATCTCATGCAAGCAGGACAGACTTAAAGCTGGGTTCTAACCATTCAAACACATTTTTCATTGCACAAAACATTCATTTCATGCATTCTTCGATCAACAAAGGAAAACGTGCTTACAGAGAACAACAACAAACTCTCGTGCACTAAACTAATGCCCCACTATTGGAGGTAAAATTAGAGGAAACGTCGTCTTTTCTGGTCCGACGGGGTAAGGAATAATGGGCATAGGAAATTTTCATACAGTGCATGACAAAATGACTCAAGGAATGCTTCCCTTCCTATACATAGTCTTATTATTGTTTTGTTCATTTGTTCGTATTTTCTCTTTTCTTATTTTTGACAACCGAATACCTGCTATAAAACTCACTTTATCTTATCGTCAATTCATGTTTTTAGTGCTTCGCTACTTATTGATGTTATCAAGCTTGTTTATTTTATTTGTGTTCACTGGAATATGACTAAAACGTAGGAAAGTAAAGTCTGAATCACAAAAGGAAATCGTAATTTTTGATGAATAACTATGCAAATAACATGATATAAAATAATTATAATATCTGTCTCTTTCTGTATGATAGTATTTAGTGAGGAAGGGAGGAGCAATTGTGCTGTTTATTACACTAGTTCCCAAAATTTTTATATTAACGTTTTCTTATTCGTTGACTGAACAATTTTGGAGGCTTTCATTGAATTTTAATTGGTTTGTTCGTGAAATTGAGTGTTCAAACGTTTCAACCTCTAATAGCAATCTCCAGACTGGGTAATTTTGTGTATTATCATTGGGGATTTACATCAATTTATTGGCCATTGTCTTTTCTTTAGATCCCTCGTCTCTTTCTGTGATAGTATTTATTACTAACAAGCAAATAAAAGATAACAGAATAGGGGTGTAATCACTTTCGCATATTATTACATCAGCATAGTATTTCATATTCGCAACAAAGACACAATATCATAATTCATATCCCTATAATAAAGTAACAGGATCTTTGTGTCTGTATATAAGGATCTTGCTAACCGCTGAACCAATATGGTTCTCCTTTACATGGTAGCTTCTCATAGGTGCTGGAAGAGTTTATAACTATTTTTGGGGAGAAATTAGCCCTAAAAAAAATATGCCTAAAATTTTTATTTTATTTTTAAAATTAGAATTAAAAATAGTTGGTGGACGACAGATGCCTCTAAGTCTAGGGGCGTAGCTGCCAGAAGATAAAAAAGATAGAGTCTTACCTAATTAGATTGAATCAAAGTGAAGTGCACTGTGGTTATAATTTGCGGTTCTAGTGAATTGGTAATAGTATACAGTTGGTGGAGGTAATTGCACACCAAGATTGTAAAATATAACATTTGGATTTAATGAATAATGCAGCCCTCTTTTTATCACCCTATTACTAAGCATTTTTATAGCATAGCTATTCTGTAATTCAAAATACCCATTTGTAGTTTAAATCCTCGATATTGTTAACCGTATGAAGAAGTGCTGTCTGTACCAATTGATCTCGCTAACCTCTGAACCGATATGGTTCCTCTTTACAGTGTAGCTTCTCAAAGGTTCTGGGATGTTTTATAATTTTGTTGGGGGCACTTGACTTTATTTATCTATAGGGATATTACATTAGATTAAGTAAATTGTACTGATACCTAAAGTTAAAAATTAAAATCATTTAATGGGTTGAAATTTTTTTTTAGTTTTATTAAATCTTGATAGTTGGTCCAAAATGTTAGTGTCCAAACTCTTCAACCAATAATTTTGATTTACAGAAGTGATAATTTTCCTTATCAACATTTTATTTACTTTTTAGGTGTTTTCTATTTCATAAGATATAGAAGAAGAAAAAAGAAGAAAACGACTGAAAAAGCAGGTTACCTACACTCTTTCTTAAAATAGTTCCCTTCAGACAATCAACTTTTTGATTGCATTACCTTTGTTTGAAAGTCCGATTCTAACTGGGCCTGCTTTTGGGCCAAGGATTTCCCCCTACTCCTAATATTAAATAGACGAAGTACGAAGCCTTTTTCATATGTTTATTTATGACGCGGTGGCGGTGACAACGTGTCGGGTATTCGCTTATACTATGATTTCATATATTTAAAGGTATACATCTGTCTCAACCATGACACTTTGGTTGAGCTTGACTTCCGAATTAGCGGGAAGTTCACGAGATCAGTTGGCGAACATACAAACCCCCAATACCAGGAACCATCAAGTTTCAACAGCAGGTTTGAATATAGATTTATTGATGAAATTATTTCAAAGTCCTGAAATTACAAAATCAATTAGTTCATAATTCCAGTTATTTATAACCACGTAATCTTAATTGCTTTTTAAAAATCATTTTTCTCTACGGTTAAGAATCTTTGGAAACTTTGGCTTTAAAGGAAAATTATTTGGTTTAATAAATCATTGTTAAATGCAAAAATAAAGGCACATAAAAAAATACTAAAACATATATTAATCATTATTAAGTTTCATGTTTAGCTGGCTAAAGCCTTTTTAAAACTACATATAATCGTCCTATACACCATTCTTCTTAATAAAATTAACAAATTCTACCTGAAGTTCTTATGGTTTCAAATCCCTGGTATACTAGGGTCGTTCACGCACTATGAGACCAATGATAGGCCCAATTTTGTTCTCCGAAATCTTCACACACTCATATCTCATTCAAAAGTGAAAAACGTGGGCGCATATAAACAATCCATACCGCGTCACTTTATGAGAGGAAGTCAAGAAAGACGACATTTGCGCTTAATTCTAGGATAATGATAAGGAATTAATTTCGAACTTGATAAACACAAAGCTTCCTCGAAAAGAGGTTAAGACAACATCTGATATCATTTCCTAATAATTCTATGTTAAAAATATAACAATTTATCTAAAAGATTTACATATTCTTTCATTTTAGAATTGGGTATTTCAACACTTGGAAGTCTTTACGAAGTTCACAGTCTAATCAGGTATAAAATACAATTTAATCATCAGGAATAAAAAGGAAAAAAGCCTAAAACCACCCTAAGGTACTAAGTTTAAGAAAGGTGTTATTTTTTTTTTACAAATTTAGAGACGTTTGTTAAAATTTTGAGTGGGTGGGTGAACGGAGATTTAGGGGGGATATAAACACCTCTTGGCAAAGGCCTCTGAACGCCAATGGTTTACTTGTATGTTTTCAAAACAAAAAAACGATGCTGTGAGAATTGGTGCAAAAAATATGACGTAACAAAAAAAATTAGCCAATGAGAGGCCGTTATTGACCAATGGCGGCCACTACCATTGCCGCCATTGGTCAATAACGGCCTCTCATTGGCTAATTTTTTTGTTACGTCATATTTTTTGCACCAATTCTCACAGCATCCAAAAAAACTCTTAATATGTAACCAAAGTAAAATTTTGGACTTATTGAAAAATCGTATGTCAACAAAATGCCTCTATGATTAACAGGAGACCACCGCGGAATAATAATTATTCATCGCATAGTATTAGATACAGTTTTTTAACATAAAAAATTATAAGATTTTAACCAGTTTTGTTAGTCCCGGATGAGAACTACTTCTAATCCAACGGATATTAATCGAGATTTTTAAGAGAATTGAAATTAAATTTCAACACAAGGCCTCTATATTTAACAGGATATCACCGCAGGATAATAGTTATGTATTGCATCGTATTATATACAGCTTTCCGCGGGTATTAACATGAAAAATTTTAAGATTTAACCAGGTTTGGTTGGCCCCCAAAAAATTTGATAATTTTTATTTTTATATTCCTGGAAAATTGTCTGTAATTCAATGATATACATGAATTTTCCGTATGGATGAGAACCGGTGGATATTAATCGGTTTCGAAGCCATATTTAAGATTTAAAAAAATAGAATTTAGTGTCATTACAATTCCTCCTTGTTAAACAGGAGACCACCGCAGGATAATATCCTTTTATTCAACACTAGATTCAATTTTATGGCGGCACATTTATTTCATACAGAATGCTTCCAAAGTATAGAAATAAGAGTACTATAGTAATGTGAAGTGTATTGAAAATTTTTTTCAATAAAAACTCTACAGTTCTGTTCAAAATTAATAAAAAATAACACAATAAATGCTCAATAACAATATTGAATTTTGAATATACTCAACTCTCCAGATTACTACAACTTGAGGTTAGCCCTTGTGGAGAATTGTTCTCTACAAGGAGAGTGCATATTTATCCTCCTCCTCATAAAAAGTCATGTTTTATTCTCTTTTTTTAAACTTCTTCAGTTGTCATTCAGATTTTCTGGTGATAAGGTTCAAATTATTATATGACATTGTTTTATATAAATTTATGTTTAATATCTTTGATCATATTTGCTGTTATCTATATAATGTCTCATACCTATATTTTTTTAGACAAATGAATTGAAAAAGATTGCTAAAATCGAAATATATCTTCATGTCTTAGAATAGTGTATTTTTTTAAAAAATAGGTTGAAAAACATACTAACTTTAAAATGTGCATATTTTATTACAAATTAAGAAAGATTTGTCTTTTTTTTTAATATGGAACAAACTTTCTAAAGTTCTTTGTATCTTGGAGATAGACCTCATATAGTTTGGAGCTTTTGATGGGGCATGAAAAGATCTTTCTATAGACACCTTAACCAGGTTTCTAACTCAATCCTTGCCATTTTGGCATCAAAAAGACAGACTGATCAAACATTGACGGCTGCGTTTTTTTAAAGAACAAACTGTCCTAAAATCATTGAGACATGACAACTCTGTCTAGTTATTGATGTTTGATTTGATTTGTAAAATTTGACTTTTATATAAATACTTTGAATTGAAGTATCAAAGCTTCCCATGGGATGGAGCACATTTTTCATTCACTGATAAGTTCTGGCTCAACCAGGGAGGGATATTTCATCCGCAGATAACTATATTGTCTCCAAATTTGTAATTTTTAAAGAATATCTTTTCATTTAAATACAGGATACAACTTCTCGTTGTATTTGTAACTACACCTTCCCAAAAAAAGTCCAAGGAAAAAACTTTAAAAGTGGACTTTTAAAGTAAAATGTTCGTCCATGTGTCTCAATCAAAGTGAATTATACAGTTTTTTTTTAAATTGAAAGAATCCGTGTATTAAGGTTCATTATTCATAGAAGAATTTCTACGTATTTTATACTTTTGACACAGTCTTCTTAATACAAAGGCTGGTTTAATTGAAATCCAATTATAATAGCCATATGAGTTAGGGTTTATTAAGTCTTACATTTTACTTTATTTCTATGTAAGGCTAAAGAAACAATAACGCCTAGGGTATCCTAGGAAATTCAATAGGATTAAGCCAAATTTAAAAAAGAATTAATCATTTAACGTTTCATTATGATAGTATGGTAAAGTTTTAGGCAACTACGATAATATTTGCCGATGCTGTGAGTATTGGTGCAAAAAATATGACGTAACAAAAAAAATTAGCCAATGAGAGGCCGTTATTGACCAATGGTAAAATTTATAGTGGCCTCTCATTGGCTAATTTTTTTTGTTACGTCATATTTTTTGCACCAATACTCACAGCATCAGATTTGCCGCGACCTTTACCAGTAAAAAGTTTTTGGGTTGTTTCTTTCACCATCAACGCATCGGGTAAAGCACAATTGACAAGAAATAAAATTTTACCTTTTTTGAAGGTGGTGAATAACCAATAATGTAATTCTTGTTTAACACATATCTTTTTAAAGCAAAATTAATTTGTTATCTAATCTTAGTTTAAACAAAGATGATGCTGGGAAAGACAAATTTGCATTCCAAGGTAAACAATTAAACAACATTTTTTTAAAATAAGAAGAATATGTTTATAAGTAGCGCATAATTATTCATTTTTTCTTTTTCTTTAATTTCTCAGAAGTTTTGTCTGATTTCAAAACTTTTAAGCTTTTAAAATTTAAATTTCATTGTGGTAAAGGTTGATAATTTGTAGAAAAAGGGGTAGGTAGCTTTATTGCCGAATAATACTTTTCTTTGCATAGCTCTCTGTTTGTTGTTTTAGATTTTTAAATATTCCTTTGCTGCGCTTCTAATGGTTGTTGTCATCCTTGTTCTTGTGATTGAAATCTTATTGAACACCTTGTTTTCTTTAACAAAAGGATAAAAAATTAGCTCATCATCTATCTGGAAAACCCTTCCCCCCAGGGGCATACAAGCTTTTTTATTTGGGGGGGGGGGGGGTAAAATATTGAAAATAAAAAGGCACCCCCAAGCTCATTTTTTTTTTTTTGGGGGGGGGGTAATCTATATTTCATAGAGGCATTTTTTTATTTGGGTGGTAATCACCCCTTTACATCCCCCCCCCCTTTGGACGTCTATGTTTCCCCCCCCTTGGCTATATTACCTAGTACACCCAGGAAGCTAGGGATAGGGCAATGAATGATAAGTAAAATTTTTGGGTTGTAAAATAATGCCTTTTGTAGCTTGTTAATATGTTTATGTTCTTTGAATTATTCTTGTAGAAAGAGCCATGAAACTATAGTCTCATTTAGCTAACCCTGCACCGTAAAACAGGCCAAAACCTGCTTTAGGCACATATTAAGCTTTCCTAAAAATTCATTTTCTTCAAAATGAAATGTATTTTTTTTTAATTTTCTTGTGTACTGTTATCGTTATAGTTGAAAAAGAATTACAAGAACGAAACAGTCCAAAGAAATATTCTTTTCAAGCTTCTTCAAGACAGCTTAGTAAGGTAAATATATATATTACTATTGAACAGGGCTCGGCATCCAAATGGGAATCATAATGGGTTTAAATTGGAGACTTAGTTGAGGCTGACGCCCGGCTGCCGAGCCCTGGTAATTTGCGTCTTATAATTATTAAAGTTTTGTTCCAAATCGCAAGTTAAAACAAGGATGAAACCAATGTAAATAGCAGAGCTCTAATATATATAAGCAATTTTATAAAAACAGGCTAAAATAAAACCTTATATAAAGAGACTTTATGTGTCTGTCCGTTTGTACATATGTTTGAACTGAACGATCTCGCTACCCACTGGACTGATATAGCTTTTATTTTAACAGCTATATTATTATATTGAACTGATATAGCTTTTATTTTAACAGCTGTATTATTATATTGGACTGAAATAGCTTTTATTTTAACAGCTATATAATTATATTGGACTGATATGGCTTTCATTTTCAGGAAAGCAATATCTCCATTCTCCATCAGTAACCATAAATACTTTTTAGATAATTTTTGTTGATGAAGAAGAAAAGAAATGTGAGGATGAAAATCATAATCCAATTGTTTCAGGTAATCTAACAAGCATTTGGATAGTCTATATTTCCTCGATTATATTGTACTTGACCCATAAATCCGCCAACTTGAATCTAGGTTGTGAAAAAGGGTGATCACCTTCAGCAGATGAACGTTATTATTGACACACTCTCCTACAGCATGCCTCTGACTTAGTGTTTAAATTTGCAATTAATTCCTTCCCCCCATAATTTATGACATAAGCTTTTTGCCAAATATGTTTTTATATGTTTTTTTTTTATATAAAGCACAAGTCACGTATTGCCACCTATAAGATCCCAATTTTCAAAATAAACAAGGATGGCAATAGTTATAAAAGCGAAGCTTTAAAATCATAAGGAAGGACAAACGAACAATAACTATTATAGAATGTCAGAACTTAATAAGCAGAACAATAAGTCTATACAAAATTATACATAAATTTATTGCTTAAATACATGATACATAAAAAGGACATACTTTCATTTTAAGGATTTGATTATAGAGATTTTAAAAAATCAGACAAATAGGTGTATTTTATAATACAAAAAGTTGTTGTTAAAACTAATGCTTCGCTTTTAAAAATGCAAAAAATTTAAGTTTCGAACAGACCTACTATGAATACATGTCAAAATATGTAAAAATAAAGTAAACAAGTAAAAATAAATTATGTATGCAACTCAAAATATGAAAGATAGTTGCAGATTATTTACTATCATTTATCTTTTCCGTATCTACTCTATGATTAGGGTGTATAATACGCATTGTCCGTACGTCCATCACAAAAGATTTAAACATTTAGTATAGCTCTCATATCATTTTTGTAGTTTGTTATCAAAATGGCATAAAGAAATAGATATCTAATTACTTGGATCTTACACCAAATTATCATGTATTATGGTAAAGTGAAACTTGTAGCTGGCTAAAATAACGATTTCCACCCTCTTTACCCCATCCCATAAGAAACTAACCAATAAGTGATGTCCATGTTGGCAACCTAAATTAACGACAATTTTCCCCCCGCCATAATATCCACGCATTCATAAGTATATTGATATGTCGTTATTATATCAGCTATGGCAATTTTTAAAACCGAATATAGTTAGTTTATATTACGTATAGTCTCTTTTAAAACAGGCAATGACTAACATTTCCCCTATTTTAAAAGTGTAATAATTTACATTGATAAATCAAAATTTTATTCGATTCGTTTTGTGCAAATCATAGACATAAATGACCTTGTTAGAATATTTGCCAGTAATTTATTTGTTGTTTATTGTAAAGTTACATGTATTGTTTTCTGTGCTATGGATAGGGAACCTGATTAAAAAAATTTTGCTTCCTCAATCGTAAATAAAATTATTTTCTCGTATTCATTCGAATCCGGTGGATAGGAACCGGTTCTTATCCATACGAAAAAAATATGTCTAGCATAGTATTATATTTTTTAGCCCGTGCCTTCGGCACCTCGGGGCTAAAAAAACTGGTTTTAATCTTATAATTGTACATTCTATATCCGCGGAAAGCGGTCTATAATACGATGAAAGAAATAACTTTTATATCGTAAAAATCTTATTAAAAAAGTTTGAGCTATTAAGGTTTAAAGCACCTTGAGTTTAGAAAAGCATTTAATAAACATTATATATTTTTTTGTGAAGCAACTTTATAACTTAACTGATTGTCAGTCCACAGATTTCAGTTTTACAGTTAAAACTTTTGTAATATATTACTCTGGCCAACGAGTCTTGTATTACTTAATTTGTACGTTCGACTGTCCGTCAATAACAAGTTTAAGAAAATTGGAATTTTAATGGGATATTAAACTACTATATACTCCTTTACTCCCTTTGTCCGTTTGTCTGTACATTTGATTATTAGAGTGGATAAGAAATTTAATATTTATACAGTAAGAAATTTAAACTTTTAATATTAAAGTAAAATAATACAGCTATATTTGACTATTCACGGGGGTTTTTCGACTTTAAATTGGATCTTTTGATATCAGCCAATAGCGTCGGAAATATTAACACAGCCAAGTCGCTACAAAAGAGCAAAAAGCAATATTTTAGTAGACGAAAAAATTGCTCACCACTTGGGCCTGGTACTTGTCTGCAAATATAATATTTAAAAGAAACACGAGTGTCTCTAAAGTTTATTTTAAGCATGATTTGCTACCTAATGTATCTCATATTTGATACAACATATACTAAATCTTTAAATTTCCTGTTCGATTATAATACACCAACTAACCACCTTTTAAACCTAGGAATCACAAATCAAGAAAGAAATATTTCATTTTTGGGGCGGGAAAGGTAAAAATCTGGATTGGGTGCGTTGTTTATTTATTACATCATTATTTGATTTGTGGAGGGGGTAGGGTCGCGAAGCGCACAAAAATTATTTTTCTTAAACCAAAATTTTCTACAGTGAGTAAAATTTAAATGGGAGGGGGTAATGAAACCTTCCCCTAAAATTTTATTGTTGGGAAGCACCAAAGAATTTGTTTTGAAGCTGTTAAAGATTTTACGTTATATCACCTTATTACCCATCTCCCTCTCCACTTTTAATGTTCTTAATAGAGCATATTTAAAAGAAAGATAAAGCTAAGAAATATTAGCCAAAAGTACAAAAAAAATTCAATTTTAAGTTTTGGGTGGGGGAGATTTGTCTTGACACCCCTCTACACCTTCCGCCTGTTACTAAAAAGAAGACTTGAAAATGTACCAGTATAAGTTTCAGGGAAAATGCTTGTTTTTAAAATTTTGTCAATTTTCCGTCAAATATATCATCTGAAAATTTTATATATTCATAAATTATACACTCGCTAGTTTATAAGGTACAAACAAGGATGGCGATGTTCATAAAAGCAAAGCAATGTTTTGCTAATAACCTGCTTTGGACTTATATATGGGCGTGAGGAGTGTCTGTACAACCCCCCCCCCCCCCGTACTTAAAATAATGTTTAGGAGGACTGACTTCCCCTGTTCCCACAAAGTAAACACCCCCTGCCCTCCCCCTGTTCACGCCAATGAACTTATTATGTCCGGCCGTTTACGATATCATTCTATACACATTTACCTACACACACAGTCAACTTTCTTCCTTTCAGAGTGTTTTCGTTGCTTGAAAGTGAAATTTTCATACTTGTGTTTTAGAGGATTATGTTGATTGTAGCGAGTTGATAAAACCAAGCGTAACAATAACCCAAGAAGCTCAGCCTAATTTCTTACGTGATTCAAGAAGCCTGCAGCATACTACACTTAATTTGAATGGTGTTACAAGGACTACTTATCTACCTAGGTTTATTTTCATATGCAGATAGACAAAGAGAAACGATAAGGAGGGCGACAATATAAAAAAAATGAAAAGTAACATTGTAATAAAAAGTAAACTGTTATGTAGTAATCATGTTTTTTTTTATTAAATGAGCCAGATTTAACGGTACAGATTGTTTTCTAGCTGATACTTTCATTATGACCTTGTAATTATAAAGTAAGCGAGCCTGTATAACCAACCAACCGACAATTAGACACATGCAACTTTATAAATGTTTGAAAGTATACATACATTTGCGTAAATACTATAAAAGTAATCTTGTCTGTCTGTGTGTTCTTCTGAAATTCTATCTCTATTCGGTTTATACCTCTCAATTAATTGTTCTCTCTTTATCTCTCTCTCTCTCTTTCTTTATATATGTATATATATATATCTCCCCCTTTCACTCAATCTCTCTTTCACTCCCTCTCTCTCACTCTCTCTATCTCCATCTGTCTATCTCTATTTCTCTTTCTATGTCTATCTCTGTTCCTCTCATACTTTCTCCCTTGCTACTATTCGATAAAATCATCCTTGTTTTTTTATCTGTATCTGAAATTATTCTTTCTGAAGTAGTTCAATATTGAAACCACCCAACTGTATAGCAGACAAAGCTACTCCTGAGTCGCTAAGTTCCTCCTCTGGTAGTTCAACTCCTGAACAGATGAAACGGAATGTTATCAGCCCAGAAAGACATCTATCTGTAGTAAGTAACTTTTATTATAGAATGGTATGTGCTCTCTCTTAAAGTGCGTAGCGAGCACAGAGGAATACCCCTCATTTTCAATTGATTTCAATATAAGGAAGGGGGTAATCTGTGCTATATAGACTAGACATTTTGACTAAACGCATAGTACAAAGAAATGCATAATTAAGAACAGTTTGACATAAAAAGCGCATTTGACTGGAAGCTTGCACGAATAATTTCGCTCTATATGATGCTTTGATAATGTGATACATATGCGGAAGTGAATACACCCCCCTATTTTAGGATAACACACAATTATCTTTGGTGAAGAAGGACCATCAGAAAGGTCTGGATAGAACTGATTCATTCAGACCTTATTCACAAGTCATCCTATCCAAACATATGATTTTGAGGCAGAAGCAGGTCAGTTTTTTATGTGTCACCTGCTATCATTTATCAGGGATCAATGACCGATAAATTGATGAACATACTCAATGATTACATACATAATTACCACTTCTGTAGATTACAATAATGGGGTTGAAACGTTTAGGCAATTAATGAACCAACCAATCAAAATTTAATAAAAGACCCAAATTAGTTTTAGCCAACGAACAAGAAAACGTCATTATAAAACTTTGGGTACTAGTGTAATGTAACAGCCCAATTTCACCTCCCTCCCTTTTCGATCAGTTAGACTTTATTCACAATTTATTCTGTCTAAACATATGATTAAAATAAAAAAAAAAAAAAATTATTTAATTTTTAGTTTTGTAAAACCTCCTTTCGAGCAACTGCGGGACCCCTATTCCAGCAGTGTACTATTTTTTCGGATCTATTATAACATTTACCTTATCTAACCTAAAAAATGCATCAAATTTTGATTTTTACGTTTGTTGTCCAGACTCATGATGAATAAAACGGCCAACCCTACTCAAACTTTTCTATATTTTTACTGTATAAAAGTTTATCAAAATTTGTTGTGTATCTGGTTAAATCAAGTTTTTCTAGGATAACTTAAAGCAGGACAGCAGTTCACAAGACAACCTACTCATGCCAGACAACCTGTCAAAGACTTCTGGCAAAAGTTTTGCAAAATCCGAGTCCCACCTTGCTCACCTACCCCCAGTACCACCTAAGATAGCCCCCATTCTACCATCAAAACAGAAAATTAATAAAAGCAGAGAAGACTTACAAAAATTAAATAAGGTAAATTAATTTCTACAAATTTTATTTTTATAATTTTTTTCTCTCAAAATTAAAGGATTTCTAAGAAAATTGACTGATTTAGTTGTCATTTTTAGGGAAGTATCTAAAAGGTTTTTTGTGCTTATGCATTTCCCCCTTTACATCCAAGAAAGAATTAAATTAATTTAAATGTAATTAAAGTTTAAAGTTTGGACAAACGGACAAAGTCAGTTATAGGACAGATGTTCAGTGCTACAAAAATAAATGAATTCCTAATAATTATTAAAAATCACTAAACCTTTTCACATTCATAATTGGTCTTTTTAAGCAAGAGTGACAGACCAGTAAATTGTATACTTGATGCTCATTGGTACAGGAAATCTACAAAAATTTTAGCAGTCTATTAACAGTCAAACAGCAGACGATAAATCCACGCTTACACCATTCCGTTTCTTATAGACGGATGGACATTTCGGAAATAGATTAACTACTTAAAAAAGAGAACAAGAAGTTGTGTTTATACATATTTTATTAGTCTTTATATTTATATTTAAAAATCTGTATACTTTAGGAGATGCTTAGAACTTC
The DNA here is from genome assembly GCF_053477335.1 of Acartia tonsa. Taxonomy (NCBI): domain Eukaryota; kingdom Metazoa; phylum Arthropoda; class Copepoda; order Calanoida; family Acartiidae; genus Acartia; species Acartia tonsa. The sequence continues at coordinate 23,922,432 of NC_137265.1, forward strand.
TATGACACTTCTCTCAGACAGAATCGAAAAGGTAAACATTTCTTATAATATCTGGCTCTTTGTTTGCAGGGATCTTAAGGGATGTGACATTGGATGTTAAAAATGCAACCCCCCCAATTATATTAAACAATATTACCCCTTATGTAAACTAGAAATAATGACTATTTTATCATTTAGATTGATGAAGATTATGACTTTCCAGCTGGAATGAATGATTCTATACCTGACCATGAACTTATGGACTATGACGAACCTTCCTTTTCATATACACAGGTAATTCCATTTTGACCTACTAAGCTTTTTAAAATAGTTACCACAAGGACCATCAAGCATTTATTTATTTGGTTGTTGGGGTAAAATCTTGACAGGGGGGATAATTCACTTCTTTTTTTTTTGGGGGGGGGGGGGGGTGGCGGGGTTGGCTGGTGCGAGAAGTGCGCTGAAACTATTTACCATCCCAAAATTGTTACCCCAGGGGTAAAATTCGCATGGGGGCTTACACAAATTCGTTTGGGATGGGTAAGTAACTCCTTTCCCCCTTTGGACGTCTTTGAGTAAAAATATAATAAATCCAATTCATGAGCTTTTCTATAAAGAAAATTAATTCATAGTTTTTTTCCCTTTTCAGCACAGTTTTGATGAGACGAGTAAGGCTGAGAACAAAGACGCTTAAAATTCACCAATTTATTCAAAAATTTGTCTATATATCATTAATAGTACAGTTTCAAGCTTTAATTTATTGTAGTAATTATAGTATTAAATAAATAAAAGCATTTAAACAGTTGTTTCAGTTTTTCTACAAATTTTTCATCAGTCTAATAACAACATTCCTTTTAAAAATAGCTATATTAATACTGCATTGATAACAATTATAACAATAAATAGTACATAAATATAAAATAACGGACAGAAGTATGGACGAAAATACACAGCCTTAGTGTAGAAAAGCTTCGCTTTTAACAAGTTTAAATGTTTGAAAAGTTGTAAAAATCTGTGAATATTTTTTTTACAAAAAATCACGAAACTTCTCAATATAATTTTGCAGCTTGCAATTAGAAAATATTTGACATTAACCAACGAGGAGGGGGACAATAATAATTAAATTATTAATCTACAAAAAGGGAGGGAGGGGGGTTAATATCAATCTTCCATTGTCCTCTCCTTGTTAAATTTAAAAACATTAGAAGAATAAATTTTAACCTGTTGAAGGTCTAGCAACTGATTAGGTTTAATAATTATGGATCTTAAGGGATAAGACAATAGACGACAAATTGATGTAATATTAAAACTAACCCTTCTGTAGATTAGAATTTGACAAGTTTAAGCCAATCAATCAAAAATGAATAGAAGTGTCCAAAGTTTTTATGGCAACAATCCTTATACTAAAGTAACAGGATGTTTCTTTGTCTGTGTGTTTGTACCGAAGGATCTCGCTAACCACTGAACCGATTGGGTTCTCCTTAACAGGGTAGCTTTTCATAGGTCCCGGGAAGGTTTATATTTAGAATACGTGATTATGAAACTTTTGGGACCGGCATAATTTAGACAACTATCCTATAACACTTTTTACAATACCAAATTTTACCTAACCTATGCAATAAAACTAAAATGTTCTCCCGTATGGGTAATCATTGTCAACATATAATATCCTTGATTCCTTATACTAAAGTAACAGGATGTGTGTCTGTGTGTTTGTGTGTTTGTTTGTACCGAAGGATCTCGCTAACCGCTGAACCGATCGGATTCTCCTTAACAGGGTAGCTTCTCATAGGTCCCGGGAAGGTTTATAACTATTTTCTTGGGGGATGGGACACCCCCAACCCCCAAAAAATGAAACACTAAGAAGTTAGATAAATACGATAAATACTTTTCAAAACGTATACCTAAGGGGTTGCTAAGTTTTCAAAATTCTGCTTTATTTTAATAGAAATCCTAACACTAGTATTAAAATCAAAAGAACGATTCTAACAGACACATCCAAAGTACAGAAACGCTTCACCTTAAAAAAAGTGCGAGTACATAAAGCATATTTTTTCGCCGGGGGCGACACAGCAGCGCTTTATTTAGGCTTAATCAGATGAATTTCCATAACCCTGGGTGAACATGAGAACAGAGAACAGCGCTCATAGGCATACAACCCATCAATCCTTAGAGAATTGCGGTGTCCAACCACTTACACTTAAAGATTTGATAAAATCGCCAAATCAGAAAAAGCTAGATTAAGTATTTAAAAGATTAATAACTAATGAATACATAAAAGCAGAAATCCAAACATCTAAGTTTTAAAGTTTTCTTTATAGTGCATAATAAAAATGGTAAATATATCTAAAAACTTTTGGACGAAAAAGCCCGAATGACGTCATATTAGAATAATGGACCAAAGTTTGCCAATAAAATCGCATGTTTTTTGTATTATTTGAAACACTAATTTGTGTTGTTGATATTTCTACGGAAGTTATGGGACACTTTTAGCATTACATTACATTATCCTCTCTCTCTCCGTTTAATGTATAAAATATCGTACCGTTCCATAGTGTAATTTCCCCGATTAAATATTGCTGCCGTCACCCGTTTTCTCCGACCACAATTTAGCCTCCTCCCTCCCTCTCCCCCATTATTTTACCGCCTCTCAATGCATGCTCTTTTCTCACTTCTATATTTTCCCTTTTCGCCTTTAATGCCCCCCCCCCCCACCTTTTAAGTGTGAACTCTCTCTCTTTTTCTCCGTCCAAATTATCATTCAGTTTCGCTTGAGATTTTTAGGCTCTCGGAGCATAAATGTGCTTTTAAAAAAATTTCAGAAATTTTTAAATTTGTGATAAAAGAACTTTATAGTGTTTAATTTAGAGCTTAAATACTTAAAAAGGAGATATAAAAAAAACAGTAATAAAATAGATTCAAATTTTACAAATTATATAAAATTAGGTTTTAGAATATAAAGAAATTCTCTTGTTTGTTTGTTAAGATAATTTGGTTTTGTAAACCGTGTAATCTTATACCTACTTTTCATTTCATCTTCTCAGTTCAAAAGCGAGGTTTTTATACATATATGGGCATGTTATAATAGCCGATCGGGATCTAAAGGGATATGACAATGGCCGATAAATTGATGTTCATCCCCATCCCTAATGATGATACAAAAATTGACCCCTTCTAAATATTGAGCTTAGTGCTTGAAACGTCTAAACACTCAACTTAATGAGACAACCAATTAAAATTAATTTTTATTTTATTAGACTTTTGAGCTAATTTTATGTATGTTGTCATCCTTGTTTTCATTACATCTTCTTTGTGAGCAAATGAACTAAATTCAACAATATAAACTGAAAACATAAAGGATTTTCTTTATGGTAAGAAAAAGATTTAAAATTCAAATTTGTTCCTTTTCTTTGTCTTTTAAGATATATTTTGAGTTGATGTAATATATTTTCCAGAATGGCTTCGAAACCGATTAATATCCGCTGGATTAAAACCGGTTCTCGGTAATACTGAAATATACTTTCCAGTATGGCTTCGAAACCAATAAATATCTGCTGAATAAGTACCTGTTCTGATGCTGAAAATCGTATCGTAATATAGACAATTTTCCTCGAATGGTAAAACAAAAAATCATAGAATTAATACCAGTTTTGTTGGCACGTCTGAAATTTCATTTTTTTTATCCGTGGAAACCTGTTTAATTATAATACGATGCGAAAGATAACTATTAACTAGTTTTATAAACGCTGCCAGTCTTTCCTATATAAAACTAGGCTCATAGTGACAATTTTACAACACCACTAAATAAATGGTAAATTTACACTTCTAATAGTACATTTTCAGTCGAACATATCGATAAAAATATCTCATATACAAAGCATTGTTGAAATTATACATAAACCTTTAAAAAAATTTGTCTTAAGTTAATAGGGGTTACAGGTAATATATGAGCTACAGGTTCGAATTTTTAAAAATAGTTTTATGGCGACTGTTGGCCCTCATTGGGTAAAAAATCTGTATTTTTTTTTAACTCTTTCCCCCTAAAAATGCATCAAATATCCAGCAAAAAAGGCCTTCTACCTACCGATCAATCAAAGATAAGAAAAGTAAGAGAGTAAGAATATTGTGCCAACTAAATTATTGGATAAAATAAGCATGCCATAAAGAAGGAATTTCATCTAAAGGAAAACTGGATATAATGGATATAGGAATACAAGTGGATGTATTGATAGAGGAAAATTTGTCTTCAATTTAGCTTAGTAATATGGACCTTATTTATCGGTCAGTTCATTCATCAAGTATGAGGATGGGGGATGGGGAAAAGGGGTTATTTTAGCCAGTTGCGAGCATCCTTTAACTAGAGTATAAGAAAATCTGGTGCAAAATCCATAATAATATATCAATTCCGGCTACCTCGAACAAAAAATTTATGAAAAAAACTTGTATTTTTAAGCTTATTTAAGCTATGTTAAAAACTGGTTAGAAGAGTCCCACAGAGCTAATTCATTTTGGGACTTTAAAGGGCAAAGCTTAATAGTGGGACTTAAAAAAGTTATAACCATGGAGGGGGGGGGGGGGGGTACTTATGGTCAAAGCTAAAGCTCTCCACTTTTGATTTTAATACTTGATGTTGATCATGACACATTTGATTTAATAGTGACAATAGTTTCTTTAATACCTAATAACACTATTTTTTGTTTAATTTACATATAAGTTTAGAATCAGAGAACTATAAATACATTTCTTTTTTAAGAACTTTAAACTTTAAAAACGCATGAAAAAATGTTATTATATCATTAGCAAAATTTAAAAAAAAATTTATTGATTCCCCTGCTCTTTTCGTCAATTTGTAATTTTAAAAGTTTTAAATAACCGACCTCTGATTTTGAACTAATGACAGTGAAATGACACCAATAAAAATAATTAATCTTTTTTACTGTGTCAAACGTCAATATTACTTTTTCACTATCTCTAAAACTAAGGGAATTTTAAATTGAGTTCAGCTAGAACTTCTAACATGAAAATGTAAGCCAAAATATCATAAAAATATTCATTTTAAATTATCTCAATAATATGAAATGACTTTTTGCTTTACTTAGGTTAAGATAGGGTTTATAGGTTAAAAAGTTGTAGTATACGGTTCCCTTGTAAGTTGTCGGTTTGAGGGTTTATATTAGATAGATTAACCAAGCAAGTAGATATGTATACCTATCAAAGATAAAATAATAGATAGATGCATATAGGTATAACAAATGCATAATTTTTATGTTCTCTATAAAGATACTAGCTGCTGTGCCCCTAGCATCTCTGGGCTCTGTATTCATTGGGGTAAGAAGGGGCCATATTAAGGCTTAATTCTAATAATAAAATAGCCTAAAACTATCCTGGGACCTATGTGAAGCTTCAATAAATCAGTTCAGTATTTAAAAACAAAGCTAGAGACAAAAAAAACATACTACTTTACATAAAAAGGATAGGTGACAGTTCTCATTGTTGTTAGGGGTCTAAAAGAAAATCATTTTAAAAGTCTGTTCTTGATAAAATTTTGTGCCTTTTTAATGATGTTTTCAAGTTCCAGGCATTCTTTTCTCTTGTTTTGAATACTTTCAATTGTAATTGTGCGTAGGAGGCGGTGGGCTATCATTTTCCCCTTAATGTCAAAAACATAAATTAACCTTAGAATTAAAACCAGCGAAGCGGCTTATAGTGCCTACTAAATTTTTTTTACTCATACAATACGAATGACCAATGATAGGCTAGTATACATTTTAGTTGACCAAAGGTAAAATGTATACTGGCCTATCATTGGTCATTTTTACTGTATGAAGTAATTTTTAGTAGGCACAATAAGCTGCTCCTAGAATAGCTATTCATAACATCGTATTATAGACTGTTTTCTGCTGATGATTCCAGTTTTGATGGCCCCGAGGGGCCGAATGCAGGTCCAGAAAAGCATTGATTATTTTTTGAAATTCTTAATTTAATTTTAGTGGAAATTATCTACAATACTAAACGATAAATATTTTTTAGAATGGTTAATAACCTGTTTTTTTCCAGCGGAAATTAATCGAATTCGGAACCATACTGGAAAAGTTAAGATTAATATTAATTGTCTCATTGCTGTTTTTAACCAACTATTTTGAGTGGAAACTATAGAACAGCCTAGGAGACTGTTTTCATTCCTGTACATTTAAATTTTCAACACCTAACTATTTTATTTTATTTCAGAGCATTGATCAAATGCTTTGCTTTAGTCAAACTACATCAAATTATTAAATATCAATATATATTTTTTGGTTAAGTTAAATGACCCATGTAAATCGCTCCTGCTCAATAATGGCAATCTATTCAAAAAAAAAGAACACTTTTGTAAATAAATCGCTGAATATGACATTTGTTTTAAAGCCATTTTCATTTTCAACATATTACAAATAACATGGAAAATATATCATTTTGTTAACTTACTTTAACGTAAACATGGAGGGAGGGGACATTTGATGGTAAATTATAACAGTCTTTGGCTTTTTAATATTACAATTTCTCATTCGTTGGCTTATCAACTATCAAGACTTTTGTTACTTATTTTGATAAATTCTTCTGTGTCCAATTTATCTTATAAAAAAGGGATAATATTGTTTATCTGTTAAGAATGAACATTAATTTATCGTCCATTGTCTTATTCTGAAGATCCATTGAAGTGACGTAATATCTACGGAAAATTCTTAGTTAAAGAGTAGCTGTGCTACGAGAAATGACCCAATTTTGGAATAAAACCAGTTTTGGCAGACATTACTTTATGATTTGATTAGTTTATTACTTTGTAGTTATTTCCTTCAGACAGAAGTATTTCTTCTAGAGAATACTATATTACCTTCAAATTCTAGCAAGAATAATCATTATCCTATAATGGGTTTTAGCAAGGGTTTTTGTCTGAAGCTAAAGATCTCAGTAATTACTGAACCAATTTAAATCTTTATTTTGGGTAACAACTGTATTTCATGTTAATCTGCTATTTTATAATAACGTTTTTATAACAATATAAAACTATTTAAATGGTAAGTAAAGTAAAAAGACAACAAAATCATATGGAAGGGATGGAGCAACCATACATTATTCTACAACACTTTCTTTCCTCCATTATTATATAACGAGAGACATAAATCTATGGGTATACAATCTCGCACATGTTTCATATTATCAAAGCATCAGACACGTATATTATTACAACAGCACAAAATCCCAGAGAGAGAGGACTATGGCCTTTTTAATCAAACTAGTCCCCAATATCTTATATAATGTTTTCTTATACGTTGGCTTTACAACTTTGGGAACTTTTAACTTTTAAGTTTGATTGGTAGGTTTATTAATTTTAGTGTTCAAACGTTTCAACAATTAAATGTAATCTGCAGAAGGGATGATTTTATTTATCATCATTGGGAATGTACAATGTACATCCATTTAATGGCCATTGTCTTACATTTTGATCCCTGGATTAATATGCAGAAGTGAATGCACACCACATAAATACATTATACATAATTTTATGCTGAATAATGTATAACATAAATCTAGTATTAGAAGGATAAGTATCTTAATCTAAAATCAATATTTATAGATGATTGGGCATTTAAAAAAAAAAATGTAAGATTTTAAATTTTTTTTTATTATATTTTCACTGCTAAGTGCTTTTGATTCAATTTATAGTGTACTTTCAGGCATGCTCAGTAAACAAGGATAAAAGTAATAATATATAGCTCGTTCAAGGACGTCAAAGATTTATTTTCAGGGGGGGGGGGGGTGTCAAGGTAAGGGGTTTTCAAAGTTTGGGGTGTAAAATACATTTATAATTTTTTTGAGGGGGTAAAATGAGTGGTTCAAAGATTTGGAGGGTGTGGGGGTTGGTGGTGATTAATCTAATATATTTTTTAATTTTGGTGGGTAAAATGAACGGTTTCAAAGTTTGAGGGGGGTACAAACCCCTTTACCAACAAACAAGTATTTCTTCTAAAAATCAATAAAGAGAATGAGAGAGAGTGTGTGTGTGAGAAAGAGAGAGAGAGATAGAAAGTGAGAGAGATAGAGAGAGAAAGAGTAAGAATATTTCTTTGTTATGTGTTTAGGAATATTCTTGACATATCTGTCAATATTTCTACTACAGTATCTGATAAATAACTAGATTATACTCTTAGCCAGGGATCTAAAGGGATAAGACAATTAAATATAAATTAATGTTCATCTCTTTAACACTTAACTTTTAAATTCAAAATTTATTAAAGTCCTCAAAGTTCTATGTTAAACTATTCTGCTGTTATTATATCAATACATTACTTTGAGAATATAAGAAATTATACAAATGTCTTTTGATACTTAGAAAATTAAAGTAATGAAGCTTTTAACATAAAAATGTCAAACTTAGGGTTTTATTGACATTACCTTCCAAAGTTTCTTTGTTATATAAAACGGTTCTAAAATATCAGATTGTTAATACTATATTAAAATTTAAGCATAATAATTTAATAGTTATTTATCGCATCGTATCTTAGTCAACTTTCCGCGGATATTAAAATGAAAGATTATAAGATTAAAACCATTTTTGTTAGTTCGAAAGATGCCAAAGGCCTGGGTTAACAAAACTGGTATAAATTTCATGATTTTTATTGCAATGTTCTTGGAAAATTATCTGTAATACGATGCTATACGTGATTTTTCAGTATGGCTGAGAACCGGTTCTGATCCAGTGGATATTAAACGGTTTTGATGCCATACTAGAAAAGAATAAGACACTTTTATGGAAAATAAATCTATGAAAAAAAATTTGAAAATCTTTCCCTTGGGTAATTGAATATGCATTACATTATCTGATTAAATATTTCAATATTTAAGTCAATTTTCCAGCGGGATATTTTTAGGGATCTTAAGGGATAAGATAGTTTTGACACAGCTAGTTTAAGCCATTTATCTATATTTTACAAACGTATTCAACGTTTTTATGTCAATGAATTAGAGAGCATACTTATACAACTTTGGGTACCAGAATAATTTACAAACCAGTGTCTCCTCCCTCCCTGGATATGCTTAAGAACATTTTATACTTTCAAACAGTTTGACAGATGTACTTGGCAAAATTGAACTCGGAAAAAAGTTGTAGAGTTTAATTTGGAAAATGTAAACGAAAAAAGAGTAAAATATTAAAATGAATTAAATAAATGGGTCCGTAGATGACATATTATTGACAAATGGCCCAACAAAAGCTAAATTATCTCATATTTAAGTTGATAATAAAACCAATAATAATCATTACTATACAATCCTATAAATAATAATCCATACTGATAATATCATTACTTCAGCTTTTGATAATTTTTAACAAGAGAAAAAATAGGAGGCAGCTTAATTTTTCGTTAGGTTTTTATCCCCCGTTTTAGGGAATATTATTAGAGAGGGAGGGTATATTAGGCTTTTTATTATACTAGTCCCCAAAGTTTTATAATAACAACTTTGGAGACTTTTATTGAATTTTGATTGTTTGGTTCATTATGTTAAGTGTCAAACATTTCAACCACTAATTTGAATCTACAGAAGGGTATTTTTTTGTATCATAATAGTGAATGTACATCAATTTATCAGCCATTGTCTTATCCCTTTAGATCCTTGGAATATTATATTCATTTCATTGGCACTTTTAATTTGATTTCTCTCTTTTCACATTTGGGGACCAATACTTAAAAAAAGATTCAGCGGTTTTGTCAAACCGCCACCAAAGTTGTATAATAATTATTTGTGGTATTCTAAAACGGACTCCACGGATAGTAAAATATTAGTGACTGCGACCCTTGCTTATAAGGTATCTAAAATCAATGAGATATGAAGGGGGCAAAAAAATATACCGAAATCATCCCATGAATTAAATCTAAAAAATATAGCCTAAAATCACCCTGTGACCTATGTGAAGGTTTCCTAAAAAGAAGAATTGATTTATTTGAGTAGTTTTTAAAATCTTAAGCTTTAGACAAAAAAGCTTAACACTTTACGTAATACGCTATCGTTTAAAGAATTCTTTAACGATTACTTAAAACTATTTAGTCTTTTTTAAGGACTGGCGTCTGATTAAATATATCTCCCCTTCTCATCATACATTTGAATTAAATTGGAGACTGAGAGAGTGGGAATTTTAAATGGTAAAGCTTTTCTATAATTAGGTTATGTTCGTGTAACTACGTTAGGAAATTTTTGTCTATTGCTTTTCAAGTACTAAAGGCTGCACCCCTATCATATAGAGCATCTAAATATAAAGGTGCTGACTTTAAAATAGCCTGAAACCATCCCAAGACTGAAATAAAGCTCTAAATTATTCCAAAACCTTCTGATAATTTCCTAAATTGTGTGGCGAAATCTTAAGGGACAAAAAATAATAGAAAAATCATTTTATCACTAACAAGCTTAATGTATAATCTGAATATTTTAATATTTGTTTGAAGCCTATGAGCTTTGCTTTTATGAACATTGTAATTCTAGTTTAATTTAATTTTAAACAAACCCATTGATTTTATTTAGTATATTAATTTAGTCTTCATTTCAATATACAGTGGATTTATTTAAAAATGGGATAAAAAGTTTAAAATATGAAAGGATCTACAAAATCAAAATGACAAATAAATAAATTATAACCAGAGTTATATTCAAGACTTTAATTCAAATTGTGATATAGCAAAATCTCCTTAAAACTAACTATTCGTTGATTGATGAGACAAATTCATATATAAATTTAGAAAATAACTCCTTCAATAAAATAGTTGAAACTACATATAAAAAACAATAAAAGAAAGAGGGTCATAAAAAGAGTTTAATGCTGCTTAAAGACTTTTAAAAACAAGGATAACTTTGTCCATCAGTTATCAAAGAATTAAAAAAAGATATTTTAGATTTCATATACATAGAAATTGTGTGTTTATTAGCAGGCATCTAAAGGTATAAGACAATGGCCGATAAATTGATGTACATCTCTAATGATGTTACTCAAAAGTGCCCTTTCCGTAGATTAAAATTAGTGGTTGAATCGTTTGAACGCTTAACTTAAAGAAGCAACCAATAATAATTTACTAAAGTGCCCAAAGTTTTAAAGCTAACGAATAGGAAAACTTTTTAAAAACTTTGGGGACTAGTGTAATAAACATTCCATTGTCCCCTCCCTCTCTGATTTATTAGATAATAGGAAGAAAATAAAAAATAACCTAAACATAAAACATATTTGTTCCTATATCATTATTTATAAAAATAGACTACAAAATGAATTATAGAGATGCTACACATAAATAAATGCTGCATTAAAAAGTCTTATGACCCTAAGACCTGAGAGTTAACATAAAATATAAATGTTGCCAGGAATAAAAGGGATGGGACAATGTAAAATAAATCATAATTTACCCCAATTCTTATCCTTATATATAAGTAACAGGATATATGTGAGTCTGCCTGTGTTATGTACCCGAAGGATCTCGCTAAACCGATATTGTTCTCCTTTTCAATGTAGGTTGTCATTGATCCGGGGAAGGGGTTTTTAAAACATTAGAGTAAAACACTAGAGAGGGAAAGGGTTAAATTTATCTATATCTCCCCATTGCACTGTTCTTGTGCCGTCTTTCAATTGGGTCATTGAAAATAAACCAATGGTGTGGTGTGTATTAACACAGCCAAGTAGAAGGAAATAATTTGGTAGCAGACGAATAAGGTCATTAAAAAGGAAGGGAGGTAATTATCTGTATATACATCTATACTATAGATCTATTTTTAAACCTATTTTTGAAGAGGGTAACACCATTTTCCAAGAAAATCGAAAAAAAACTAACCCCCCACCCAAATGTTTAAAAAATATTTGACCTGCTTTGTATAAATAAAAATCATGATAATTGAGAATTGAATTAATTTTTCAACGCCATTGTCCCTTCCCTCCCCGACTTGTTGTTATTTGAAACAACAGAACTATTAATGTCACAAACACAAATATATTTATTTTTATTTTCTCCCACAGGGTTACACCTTTTCTCAGGGATCTAAAGGGATAAGACCTTGGCCGTTAAATTGATATACATACATCTCAAATAATGTTACACAAAATTACCCCTTCTAAAGATAAGAATTATTGGTTAAACCGTTTGAACACTCAACTTAATAAACCAACCAAAGTGAATAAGCCAAAAAATAAGAAAACGTTATCAAAAAACTTTGGGGACTAGTGTAATAAACAGCCCAATGTCCCCACCCTCCCTGCCTTTTGTCTTTTTAATTCTATCTCAATAAAAAGTTGCCAGGGTGTTTGTCTGTAACTTAAAATCTTGATTCTAGACATGGTTTAGGATATTTTATGAGGAATACATAGAATTTTCCAGAACTACAAAACTTAAAGTGTATGTTGACCAAAAAGCTAATGTTTCAATTTCATCTAAAAAACAAATCATGATTATAGCGCAAAAAAGCTATGAAAAAATGAGCCTCTAAATATACTGTTTATTGTCAGTAAGGTATCTTAAAAATAACTAGCATTTAGAAAAAGTTTTTAATCTGCGCTTCTAATTGAGAAATATGAAATATATAGAAGCTATATTATTGTTAACCTTAACTGTCTTAACTAACCTACATTTAAATTAAAGAAATTAGATAGTAAAACTCAATTAGTCAGGACAGGGATCTAGTGGTAAGTAGTTTTGCATCATAGGCTATAATTATATGATTGTGACTTGCTGTTTGTTTTGGAACTTGGATATTCAGTGAACCATTGACCCATCACTTATAGGATTTACAGACACTTTGATTGCACAAACTTTGTATGGTAATAAATGTTGCCTGTTTATGGGCTAGGCAATTCCTGATATGTTTATTCGTTTTTAATAGAATGATAGAAGACAGTTATTTTAATGTCTCTTGTATGACTTAAACACAAATGAACGTTTAAATATCCCTTTCCCCTGAACTTGACCGACTAATTATATTTTCTAAATGATTTTATTCCCTAACAAAGTTTCCCTTGTATTCGCCTATTAGGACTAATATGAACAATAATTTTTCAACATATCAGGTCACACCTGTAGTCTATACTTAAAGTACGGGAGGGAGGGGACATTCGGCTAATAGTCCTCAAAGTTTACAAAGTTTAATAATAACGTTTTCATTCGTTGAAAACTTTAAACACTACCAGCTTGTAACCAACTTATCAAATTAAAATAAAGGTACTCAATGAAACCAGTGAAATATGCAGTCCAATGTCATCTTCCCCTACCTTGGGTTTTTGTGACTTTTAATGAATAATCCTTGACTATTAACATCCCAGATGTTTAGGCCTGTTTATAAACTGTACATAATATACAGGTACTTCTGGGTGTACATAATTTAAGATACTTCTGGACAAATAATTACTATTTTAAAAACAATTAATCTTCATTACATCATGGATAACAAACAAGTTAGTGGGATTAAAAAAATATTATGCTACAAAAATGTTACAAAAAGTTCAATAAGGCTTCAAATCCGATTAACTTCCTCTGTAATAAAACCAGAAATTAATCATTTAATATTCTGAAAACTGTATATAATCAATGCGATAAACATACATAAGTTACTATGCTTTTATGATTATACCCAACTTTTATTGGGCTATTTTAACATAAACATAAAGGACCGAACTTTATTCTTTAAAAAAGTTTTCTTTAAAGAAAAGAAAAGAGAAAAGAAAATTATTACTATAATTAAGTTATTGTTTGAGATAATTAACATAGCTGTAACTCTGCTTAATAGGCATTGCCTAACAAATAGCTTAAATTTAAACTACCAATAAATAGTAAGGGAGAGCAGGAACATGCAAGGCTCGGCACCCACTCTTTCATTTTACAACTGTCGTTTCAAAAAAGGGTTGACTTTAATGAGGTTGCTAAATATTCGGTTCCGCTGAGATTTGTTAAACTTATGACTTTTAGCTTCTTTTTTAGCGGCTAAAGCTGCAGATTTTACAAAGTGCAGCTTTATGTGGCGGCTGCCAAGGCCTTGGCATAAGCACTAAAAGTGGAGCTTAGTTTTATTGCAAAAAATGCGCTAGTTTTCAGGCAGATTTTCCGATACAATATTTGATAACATCCTATCTTATTCAAATAACCCCCTCTATTATCTTTACTTCAATTAAAATGTATTAGTTGTTATTTTGAAAAAATAAACTCGGTAGATTAAAATAATATTTGAAATACAGCATATCAAAATTAAGTGACAAAAAGCTGAAAAGTTTATATTTCTAAAATTGTAAGATTAAACAAGGTTTGAAAATAATGGGGCGATATCATCAATCGTTTATGGTATTAATAGGAAATTGTAAACTGTTTTGCATTAGCGGTGAGCCCTCATTTCCGCGCAAGAATGACATTTTAAAATTATATTAACTTCATATTATTCCAAAAGCACAAAATTTTACTTACCTATTTCGTACCTATAATCATTAAGCAACTCTTCTATGTCTATGCATCTGCAGAGAGAGAGGGGATAATGGGCTGTTTATTACACTAGTCCCTAAAGTTGTATAATAACTTTTTCTTATAAGTTGACTTAACAACTTTGTGGACTTTGAGAATTTGGATTGGTTGTTTTATTAAGTTGAGTGTTCAAAAGTTTCAACCATTTATTTTAATCTACAGAAGGAGTAGTCTTTTGTAACATCAGAGGGGATGTACATCAATTTATTAGCCATTGTCTTATCCCTTTAGACCCCTTGCGGACGTGACTGCATATCTGCATTAGCTTCCCAGAAACTTTCAAACTTTGCTATTGTCTTTTTCAATCTGAAACATTCTACCCTTAAATAGAGAATTCGCCAATATGGTTGCTTAGAACCTATTTAAGAGGTGTTAAAGTTTTATTAAGGCCTTTTAACTAATTTGAATCTTTATATATTAATTAATATAAATATTGCAGCTTCCACTACATGGAAATTTATTCATCAAAAACGACAATGAAATGAGGAAATGTATTTCTATCTATAATACAAAGTAGCTTGATGTCTGTCCGTCTGAAGCTTAAGATCTTGGTAACCACTGAACCGATCGGATTTTACTCTTCAGGGTATATACCTATTGGTCCTGTGGTGGTTTTAAGCTATTTTCTTATTTTTACCCCCAACCCCCAAAAAATTAAATTTCCCACCCCTCAAAAAAAATCGGGGGGGAGGGAGGGAGTATAGTTCGGGGCACCCGAAATTTTTTTATTTTTATTTTTTTAAAAACTACCTCATGGGGCAAAGCCCCTAGAGGCTAGGGGCGAAGCAGCTAGTATAAGTATAATTTGATAATGATTCAATTTTTGTAGCTAGTCTTTTTTTCTTGGGCTCAAACTTTAAAGGTGTTAAAAAACCCCTAAACCAAATACCACTAATACAAATATTAAGTTTACCTTAAGATTGTGCAGCAATCGGTTCTGCCGTTCAGGAGATTTTAGGTAACATATTTATAGAAATCCTACTACTTTCAAATATTGGATAGCATCTTTAATATGTTGTCAAGTTTTTTTTTGCATATGTATGTCTATTAGTTTGTGTGTAACTGTCTGTTTGTGTGTCTGTCTTTGTGTTTGTCGGTGCAAATAATTAGATTTGCTAAAACAGACAACCTCATTTAACTCTTTCAGTTAAGGAAAGTCAAATACTGTGCCCACAGAACAACGAATTAATGTATTGAAACAAAAAAATTATCTGATTTAAGTTAAGAAGATAAATTTTTATCATAATTTTCCTGTATTTTTTTTATCTCTCTCGCCTGTGCTATCAATTTAGTTGCAATACCCATCTAAAAAGTACCATATTTCGACTTGAAGAAAAATGTTTGATTTCTTGTCGGTGTATTTAAGGAGAAGTTTGTCAGGATGTTTTTCTATGATTCTATTCCCTTGACTCTCGGTTTTAAAATGATTTAACATAATAATATGCATTTTTAGTTAGATATATTTTTATAATATGTTAATTTGTGTATTTTAGACTTGAACAGAGCATTTGACTAGATACAGTTAGCCTATGATATTTAAATCTTGAGAAAGAATCAAGATAATGACCAATCAACCAATTACGCATTGAATTCTGTAATATTATCCCCCTTTCACTGATTTAAGCAATGTGTCTTATCCTAGAATTTAAATAGCAATATTCAAGATATTTTTTGTTTCGTATGTACACTAAAGTCAATTTCATAAATTATACGGCTGGACTGCTAAACATATTATGAACGATAGCTACAACAATTTCAAATGCTAATGTTCAACAGTTTTAAAGCAAAAAGATCTTGAGCTTTTCACATTTTAATGTACAAAATATTTAAGAAATATATTCATTTATATATTAGGAGGTTTTGCTGGTTAAAATAAAACGTTTTTAGCATCTAATTGTACAATAGCATGCAAGGATAATTGCCTATAAAAAAACATGTCCAATAAAAAACTGTTATTTTTTAACTATAAAGGAAATTGAACCAAATAGTTTTTCTCCGTAAGGATTATAACCTTTTTATGCCTCTAAAGACCTCACTAACTCTTTAACAGTTTGTATTTTTCTTTCGGAAAAGTTTTTTACAGTTTCTAAGCAGGTTTCAGACTATTTTGCAAGATAATAGTCAACTCAAAATGTAGAGGGACAAAACTGTTATAATAATGCTCAGAAAACTAAAAGGAAGGATATTTTAATAATAAAAAATGTAAAATGTAAAAGATTGAAAATTGTTATTTCAATACTTTATTGGTTTTTCAGATTTCTGCGAACAGAAAAAAATGAACTTCCGACACTGAACTGTGAAATTGGATTTTATAAAGAAAAAAATAGAATATTTGTTAATCGACAATTTTAAACAGTGAAAACGAGTTATTTTTATCTTATAAGTTAAAATAACATGAACAGTTGCTTTACTTAATATTTCAAATAGAAGATTAATATACATAAAAAAGTTAAAAATGTTAAACATGACGTGTTTTGAGGACTTTCAAATGAATTTTGCCAATCCGGCGTTTTACAGTTTACAAACCTTGCAACCAGAAGATATGTTAGTCTTAAGGTAAGCTTTAAGTAAAGAGTAGCTTCTCTATATTATTATTTGTCTGTAAGTCATGACCCTAGTAAAAGTATACTAAAAGTATTTAAGGGAATGCATTAGGCTGGCCGAAACTTGTGCCACTTGTGCTTAATTTCGACACCACCCTAAAATAGAACAAAAATGGGGACGAGGACTGGGATAGAATTAATATTAAAGTAGCATACATATTAAAGTGTACAGTATTTACAGAGACTGACAAAGGAGTTATTTTAAACCTTAAAGTTATTATTGTTCTTAAAATCTTTTAGCTGGGCTCGGCAGTCACGCGTCAGCCGCGACTAAGCCTCAAATTTAAACCAATTTGGATACTTTGAATTTTTTTTTGGAAAAAAAGGGATTGTCTTATTTGGGTCAGGATCAGTCTTTCAGCTGATTTTTAAACTTAGCCCAGCTTTTTAGTGCCTCAGTAACCTTCTAATCTAACAAGCAATAAAACAAACCTATGGGGGAAGATTAAATGAAAATCCATTGTCATATCCCTCCCTGTGATATGTTAATGAATGCAAGATAATGGATTGATAACATGAATGCCTGATTATATCTGTAATAAATAATTCTTTGTCTAATATAACAATAGAAAAACAAATTTACCTTACTCTACTCTACTTGTTTCCACCCATACATATTTTATGGATTTAGTGAGGAGCTTAAGTAGATTCTTAACTTTAAGTAGTTATTATTTACTTTGCTGTCTGTCCGTCTATTACACAAAGAATAATATGATTTTCTCGGCTGTTTTTAAAGATTAATGATTTTTTATTGAGATTCTCTATATCAATGAGCATTGCTCTAACCTGGACCACATCTGGCGCAACCCTATCTGGCGCAACCCTATCCGGCCAACCACCAAATGATTTAAAGATCCAGCTCTGAATATTATTTACTTTGTCCGTTAGTCTGTCAGTCATAATACAGAAATATAAAAATTAAAACATCAAAAATGTATTTTTGATTAATTACCACTTAACATCTGCTCTTGAGCTCGCTTTGCCCATAATTCCATCCAAGTTATTTGTGCTGCGCTGCTTATGAATGTTGTCATCTTTGTTTATTTCTAGTAAAATGTTATAATTATAATTGTAGTATGTGTATTAATAAAGGCCTTAAATGAATAATTTTATATTAATAATCGAAATTAAATTTATTAGTAAATATCTCTATTAAAACATGATTTTTATCACTCACCAATTGAACCTATGAAAACAAGAAAAGTAGAAATAGCGATTAAGTAATCAGCATTTCAAATAAATTCCCCACTGTATTGTATGTATTGGTATAATTAAGTAAAGTGCTTTACATATTATACATTGGATTTTCTAAATTGGATCAAACATTTTTATTTTCAAGCAAAATTGTATAACTTTTGGCATTATCTGACTTATATCAATGTTTGATATAAGAGGTTTTAATCTATTTGCGAAGAAATCTCTCAAAAGGAAGAAAGCACCAACCCCATCAAAAGCCAAGAATTCGACATCAGATTAAACAGATACAGATTGCTACGTATAAGATTATAGTTTTTTTCCTTATTCATAATATATTTATGTTTGATTAGGAGTTGGGGGGGGGGGGGGGGGGAGGAGGTGGGAGGATATTTAGTATAAGGAAAATACTCTACTTCCAACCTTTAACCAATACTAGCGGCTACGCCCCTAGTATTGGGGAGGGGGATTTAAATCGATCTTCTTCTGGGGTGTTTTCTCTTAGGAGAGTGGTGGTCTCCCCCCCCCCCCCAAAAAAAAAAGAATTGTTATATTCCTTTCAAGGACCTAGGAGAAGCTAATTGTAAAGGAAAATCATATCAGTTCAATAGTTGGCGAGATACTTCGGTACAGACAAACACACACACAGATCCTGTTACTTTTAAATAAGGATATAGTGTTTTTCATGTTGATAACAATAACAGCTTAAGAGTCTATAAACACTAACCTGATAAAAACAATAAATTATCTTTTTAAATTGCCTGGTATTAAAACGTATTTTTTTCAAGAAAATTTTAATAGATATTGATAGAAAGTAAAGTTACAGAACAGTTTGTATTCAGATTATATATCTCTCACAGGATGTATGCAGTAAATATGTATGTTACGATGTATAATATATATTTATTGTACGGCCAAAATTATTATACTTAGACCGCTGCCCCTTTTTATTGGTTGATGATTTTTGGTCTAATAAATTATGAGAAATGTTGAAATATAGAATAAATCAAACTACATATATTGTTTACCATACGATAAAGTTGATATTATACCACTCTACAGAATATATTTGTATGTATTACATATTATTAAGCATATTTCATACAAATTTACATTGTTTACCATACGATAAAGTTGATATTATACCACTGTATAGAATATATTTGTATGTATTACATATTATTAAGCATATTTTATACAAAGATGCATTGTTTACCATACGATAAAGTTGATATTATACCACTGTATAGAATATATTTGTATGTATTACATATTATTAAGCATATTTTATACAAAGATGCATTGTTTACCATACGATAAAGTTGATATTATACCACTGTATAGAATATATTTGTATGTATTACATATTATTAAGCATATTTTATACAAAGATGCATTGTTTACCATACGATAAAGTTGATATTATACCACTGTATAGAATATATTTTTATGTATTACATATTATTAAGCATACAAGTTACATTGTGTAACTTTCTGTAAACAAAGTATAAATACACTGAGTGTCCCAAAAATCATATCTTTTGATTTCTTATCCATCAAGGGAAAGAGATAACGCAACTCTTGTTGTTTTCTTATTCATTGACTTAACAACTTTGGGGACTATTAATTGAATTTTGATTGGTTAGTTCATTAAGTTTAGTGTGCAACCTATTCAACCATTAATTGTAATCTACAGGAGGGTAATTTTGCGTATCATTGTCAGGGAGTATATCAAATTATCGGCCAATATCTTATCCCTTTAGTTCCCTGATTCTTAACTCTAGAAACAAAATACAAAAGACAGTTTTTGCTGTGATCTTTAGAGAGAATAATACTCTTTTATTCTATTGTTTCATAACTTAAAATTCTTCTTACAATTAATTTTCACTTAAATAAAAAGAATCTTATCCATAAAATGTTTCTTGTAATTGGTATGTAGATAAAAAGTTAAATTACATTAATTAAAGGACTTGTTAGTGAAAGCTAAGCCAATAATTTTTATTATTACTTTAATTAAGAACTTTATAAATCTAAAACAATACTTTGGCACAGTAACTGAAAAGCTATTGAATATTGAATGGAAAAAAAATTATTGAAAAAATTTCTGATTTAAAAAGGGCGGATCTACTGCAGTTCACGGTAAAATATTGCTGGTAAACAATATTTCCAAAAATCTTTGCATTTTAAAGGCTGCTAGCTGCCAAACGGCTGAACGTACAGATCATGCCTGCACACTGTTTTAAGCGGCATAAGAAGGCCTACAAATAATCTGGAATAGACATAAATCAATGAAGCTTTCCATGTGCATAATTGGATCTAGGCTATTCCAGATTATTTGTAGGCCTTCTTATGCCGCTTAAAATGGTGTGCAGGTATGATCTGTACGTTCAGCCGTTTGGCAGCTAGCAGCCTTTAAAATTCATAGATTTTTGGAAATATTGCTTACCAGCAATATTTTACCGTGAACTGCAGTAGATCCAAAAGGGCAGATAAGTGGAATAAGATGAATTGTGCAATTCTAGTTTGCATTGACACAATCTAATTTTCACCATTTAACTTTTCTACTTACAATAAAACTTCTTTGGTAGAAAGATTTTTTTATTGACGTAAACCAAATTAAAGAAAATATAAATTAACTTGCTTTGTTGCTATCCTAGTTACTATTTGCTACTAAAACAGAATAATCAGGGATTTAAAGGGATAAGACCATTGCAGAAAATTTGAAGTATATCCTCAAAGATAATGTACAAATTAACACTTATGATGGATTAAAATTGGTGGTTGAAGCGTTCGAACACTCAACTTTATTAACTAACCAATCAAAATGTAATAAAATTCCCCAAATTTGTTAAGCCAACGAATAGGAAAACGTTAATATAATAATACTTTAGGGACTAGTGTAATAAACATGCCATTGTCCAGGGGCGTCCAAGCTTTTTATTTTGGGGGGGGTAAAAATTTTTTAAGGGGGGGGTAATTTGGTTTTGGGGGGGTAAAATGGCGCGCGAAGCGCGCCGCGAATTTTTTTTACCCCCCCCAAAATTTTTACCCCGGGGGTAAAATTTGCTTGGGGGGGGTAATTACCCCCCCTGAAATCTGTTGGCAGGGGTAAAATTTGTTTACCCCCCCCAAAATTTACCCCCGGGGTAAAATTTTTGGGGGGGTAATTTAAATTTTATAAAAAATTTAGTATTAAAAATGCGCGCGAAGCGCGCAAAAATTTTTTTTGTTAAAGATTTTCTATTTTGGGGGGAGTATTTACCCCCCCAAAATGGTTTGGGGGGGGTAAATACCCCCCCCATAATCGTTGGGGGTGCCTACGGCACCCCCAAGGTAGGGGTAATTTTTTTTGGGGGGGGGTATTGTTCACAAAATTTTGGGGGTGCCTACGGCACCCCCAAAATCGTTTGGGGGTGCCAAATGGCCCATTACCCCCCCCCTTGGACGCCTATGCCATTGTCCCCTCTCTCTCGGAGAATAATGCTCTCTTATTCTATTGTTTCATTCCTTGAAATTCCTCCACCAATTAAACTTAATATAAACTTTGTTAAATGAACAGAGACCCACAGATGAACATAAATAGAATTAACAACAAGAAAATATTTTTAAAAAATGTTTAAAAAAAATACTTTTTTTAAGAGGGTAAATGTGAAGTTTCAAAGGTTTGAGGGGTTAATTTCATATAATGTTTAAATTTTGAGGGGAGTAAAATAAGTGGTTTCAAAGTTTGAGGGAGTAAACATCCATTTCCCCCACCTTGCCCTTGGACGTCTACAAATTTACCAATTAAATAAATGCAATTTTCTTCAAGTAACCCAGAAAAAATAATATTTTAGATTAAAAAAAAACCCAGAAAATTGTTATACTGGGATTTATAAAAACACAATTACGCATCCATTTTGACGGAGTGACACGCGAACATACCTTAGTTACAGAGTAGTAACAAAATTCGCTGATTTTTTTGTCCAAATAAAATTTATTTCAAACCATTGTGCGTAGCATTAATGAATACTTAGACACAAAATAACTTACTTGGTTAGATACATGAATCTTCTCCCAAACATCCACCTAATATAAAAAATTGATAATATGTGGACAAAACGTTTTTGAGAATAAGATAACTTAATTATAGAACTTGGGGTACAAATGAAATTTTCAGTTCAAAATCCCGGCCCTCCTTGAGTATTAATACAGAGTTATTATAGTTAAAGAAAAGCAGTGGCGTGCGAAGCACTTTGTCTAGGGGGGGGCATTTTGAAGATTTTGTAAAATTTTGCCCCCCCCTAAAGCAAAGTGCCCCGGGGGGGCACTTTGCTTTAGGGGGGGGCATTTTGATTATATATACTAACTTTAAATAAGGGCGTTTTAAGGGGTGGGATTATTTGACTATGGGCCTTCTAGTCCTTATCCCTTCTTCCCCATCCCTTCCCCCATCCCTATTTCCCATTTATATCCCCCATCTCTTCTCCCCCATCCCTTCTCCCCACCCTGCAATGACCGAAGGGAAGGGAGCTAGAAAGCATCTTCGAAAAAAAAGTACAGAAGATAATTTACCTTCCCCCCCCCCCCCACCACAAAACATTTTTTTATGGGTGGAAGGGGATGTTATAAAATCTCAACAGGAAGGATGAATAACCCCATTAAAAATTTTTTTTTGGGGGGAGATAAAAACACTCATTTTGGAAATAATTTACTTAAAATTTACCTATTATGTAAAACTGATTTTAAACAAGGATGACAACATCTATAAGTAGCAAAGCACAAAAAAATCATTAATAAGAATACAGACAAGATTTAAAGAGCATCTGTTGAAATCAATATATATTTTAGATAGAAAAAGTCACAAATCCTTTTTTCTGTATGTTGTGTGATGACAGTCAAAGTAAATTACATACTGGATGCTCGAAACAGCAAGAAATTTTTTTTTAATCTTATAATCCACAAAAAAATTTATCGTTCCATAAAAACCAAAGATATAAAGAAAATTACTTCTCCTTTCATCTACAGATATAAAAATCTCTTAGAAATATGGAAAACTTTGGGGTATAGTTTCTTTTGTG
This sequence comes from Acartia tonsa, assembly GCF_053477335.1. Taxonomy (NCBI): domain Eukaryota; kingdom Metazoa; phylum Arthropoda; class Copepoda; order Calanoida; family Acartiidae; genus Acartia; species Acartia tonsa. Next base: position 23,945,778 of record NC_137265.1, read on the forward strand.
GCAATGCCTCTTAAAGGGCATTTCGTCGTATTTTCATAGTAGCTTTTAATAGGTTATTCTAGGTTAAGTTGGGTCAGGTGATTTCCCCGCAGGCTTAGGCAATTGGCCCCGCAGGAGCTATAAATAGGTGAAAAGCTGCTGTGAAAATACGACGAAATGCACCTTAAGAGGCAATGTCACAAAAGGGACTATACCCAAAATTTAAAAGATACAAAAAAGCCAAAAGTTCGACGTCCGACCTCCATGAATTTTTAATAGTTAATTATACTCCATAATGATGGGAATGTTAACATTAAGTTTTAGCCTTCTATCTTTAATTTCAGTTGAAAAAATCACATTTCCCCCTTAGCATTTCGTACTGACAGCCATAGTGAATTATAGAGAAGCTAAAAAGTTATATCAACATATCCTACCCTCTTTAAATGGCACTTTAAAACTCTGTTAATTTTTGATTAAGTGGTGTTTCCAATGATTTATAAGGGAAGTGCATGAAGCGCACCTAAAAATATTTACTCCCCCTTTGAACTAAAATCGATTAAAGACAACAAGAGTGGCGTATTTTATCAAGTTAGGAATATAGAGTGTAGTTAGTTTTAAGGGTTTTTAATGAAAATTGCCATAAAAAAACATGTCTTTTTGAAAGGGTATGTACACAAAAAAAATGATAAACTTATCCTGAAAATAATATGACATCATATATAGTTATTCATTTAGACAGACATACAGTGTTGAGAAAAAGGCTTAGATAAATATCAACGCTGTTTCTTTTTTATATAAAATAACTTTTTAATTAAATATTTGTTGCTTTATAGAAATAAAAACAAAATATACAATGAAATAAAAAGCAGAAACCATTTGGAAGGGCGCGAAGCGCAAATTTTTTCTTTAAATATGCAGGGAGGGAGGGGTTTTTGGGCTATTTATTACACTAGTCCCCAATATTTCATATAAAATTTTCTTATTCGTTGGCTCAACAACTTTGGGGACTTTAATGGAATTTTGATTGGTTGGTTAATTAAGTCGAGTTTCCATACATTTCATCCACTAATTGTAATCTATATAAGTGTAATCATCATTGGGGATGTACAAAATTTCTTTGATAAAAAGTTTATATTATACAAAATAAAATACTTCCTATTACCTAGTTTGTTATGTTCAGTGAAAAAAGATTATAACCTAATTTGTACACTAATTAAAAAATTTGTTAAGGTTAAATGAATAGTAACTGTCTGTTTGGCGCGAAGCGCAAAAATTTTTTTTTTTGAGTATTTCTACACTAATTAAAAAATTTGGTAAGGTTAAATGAAAAGTAACTGTCTGTTTGGCGCGAAGCGCAAAAATTTTTTTTTGAGTATTTCTTGATCTTTTTTTTGGAAACTGGGATAATTTTGCTTTTTGTAGGGAAGGGGCAAAAAGGGGCATTTTTGTTGACCAGGGGGGGGCAAAATGGGGCATTTTTCAACATTTAGGGGGGGGCAGGGGGGGCGGTGGCTAGGGGGGGGCAGGGGGGGGCGTTTTGGTCGCTAGGGGGGGGCGATTGCCCCAAATGCCCCCTTCGGTTCGCACGCCACTGAAGAAAAGCTTTGTCCCTTGAAACAAAAATACAAAATTTAGAATAAGCTAAAATAGTTATTTATCGCAACGTATTATAAACATCTTTCCGCGCATATTTAAATGAAAAAAAATAAAATTAAAAAGTTTGTTAGACCCGAGGGACATGCTATACATGCTTTTTCAGTATGACTGGTTGTAATCCAGAGGGTATTAATCGGTTTCGAAGCTTACTGAAAACAAGGATGACAACATCCATAAGTAGCGAAGCACAAAAAATCGTAGATGGGAATACGTACAAGTAGATTTAAAAGGTTTCTACTAAAATCAAGAATAGATTTATTAGATAAAATATGAAACCTTGTTTTATTTTGTATGATGACGATGGTCAAAGTAAATTATGTTAAAGATGTTCATAACAATGAGAAAAATTATTTTGATACTGATATCCCAAAAAAGTTTGAAAATTGGATCAAAATAAACAAAGATATAGGGAAATATGTAAAACATATAAAATAGCCAAAAACCTGATATAAGGCAGTCTGGCCGCCATGGTTGTTTTCTTAAAACGACAAAAAATTAATTTTTATATCCTTAACTTAAAAAATTTAGAAAATCAGACCATATACACTGAAGATATGGAGAAAAGTGTTAAATATATAAAAATAGCCTAAAACCTGCCAAAAAGGCAGTCTGGCCATCATAGTTATTTTCTTTAAAAGACGGGAAATTTAATTTTGATATCTATAACTGAAAAAATTTGAAAATCGGACTATAAACACTGAAGATATGGAGAAAAATGTTAAGAATATAAAAAAACAGCCTAAAACCTGCTAAAAGGTAGTCTGGTCGTCATGGTTGTTTTCTTTAAAAGACGGGAATTAAATTTTGATATCTATAACTGAAAAAATTTTGAAAATCGGACCATAAACACTGAAGATATGGAGGAAAATGTGAAAAATATAAAAATAGCCTAAAACCTGCTAAAATGGCAGTCTGGCCATCATGGTTGTTTCTTTAAACGACTGGAAATTTAATTTTGATGTCTGTAACTGAAAAAATTTTGAAAATCGGACCATAAACACTGAAGATATGGAGAAAAATGTGAAAAATATAAAAATAGCCTAAAACCTGCTAAAAATCGGTCCGACCGCCAATGATGTTTTATAGTCAATTGTGCTCCTTAATGATGGGAATGTTGTCAAAAAATTTCAGAATTCTATCTTTTATAGGAGCTGAGTAAATCCCATTTCCCCCATAGCGTTACGGACTGACGGACTGACGGACTGACGGACTGACTGACTGACTGACTGACGGACGGACAAAGTGAATTATAGAGTAGCTTCGCTACTAAAAAGATTTTCACTACCTACCTCCTACAATAACTAATGTATATACAGATATGCCTTTTACTGTATTGACATAAATATGTTACTAATGTTACCTAACAGGGAATTAGGGAGAGGTTAATGGAAAATAATTAAACTTCCCAATTATTTTGTGTATGTTATTTCAGAGAGAGAGAGAGGGCAATGGGCTGTTTATTACACAAGTCCCCAAAGTTTTACAACAACGTTTTCTTATTTGTTGGCTTAACAACTTTGGGGATTCTAAATGGATTTTGATTGGTTGGTTTAATAAGTTGTGTATCCAAACGTTTCAACCACTAATTGTAATCTACAGAAGGGGATTTTTTGTAAAGACATTTGAGATTTACTTGCCATTGTCCGCTCCCTCTCCCTCCTCTTGGTTACTAATGGATCTTTACTCTTTATACATTACTTTACAATGGTAAGGTAAACATTAGTAATAATAATAATCTTCTACCTATATTTTTATTCTTTAGTAACGCAGCTACTCTATAAATGGGACATATATGGCTGAATGGATATATTATTATTTGGATCTTACTCCAGATTTTCATGTTCTATAATGAAGTAAAACACGTCGCGGCCTAAGATTTCACACCTTTCACTACTTTTAACGCATCCCCTCCCCTCCTACTGGATGAACTAACTGGCCATTAAATGAATTCCATGTTTGTAACCTAAATTGAAGACAATTTTTCCCCTGCATAATATTCACGTATTTTCTACATCCATTTCTGGCTGTCTGTTTGTCATAGAAACTGACTTAATTAACTGTTCATTTTCATAAATCATTGTGAATTTTACGCCAATTGTGGAAATAATGGTTCTTGTGGATCTATTTATATTACAAATATTGTATTTTATTATAGGAATAAACAATAAACCAAATTTGTATTTTTATTGATTAAATAAAAAAAGGGTAAATAAAAAAAAAGAATATTGATTTTCCTTTTTAATATAAAATATTCAGTGACAATATCTTTTATGGTTAAATAAAGAAAAAATAGAGATTTTGGAATAGTCATTTATCGCATCGTACAAGGAAACCAGTTCTGTTGGCATAAAAGGGGTTGAAGGCCCTGGTATTGATTTTATGATTTTTATTTTGATATTCGTTAAAAATTGTCTAAAATACGATGCTAAACATGATTTTTCAGTATGGCTGAGAACCGTTTCTAATCCCGCTGTTATTAATCGATTTCAAAGCCATGGAAATGAATAAATTGAATTATTTTAAGATGTTGTAAACAAAAGTCGTCTTTGCTTTAGGAAATATTACTATTTTACTATCTATCTTACATCTAGTCTATATAATCTTATAAGTATAATAATTATGTTTATGTTAATGCATTAATGTTGACATTAAATGAAACACTTGGTGTACCATAACTTCAGCATATTGTCATATCTAAAAAATGTTTAATATTCGCAAAGAAAAACAAAAGTAGATAGATTGAAATTAATTCCAATTAATATTATTGCAGCACAGGGAATTTTTCGGGATTTAAAGGGATGAGACAATGACCGATGAATTATGATTCACAAAATTACCCCTTCTGTAGTGTAAAATTAGTGCTTTACGTTTAAACACTCAACTTAATAAACTAATAAGAAAACGCTATTAAGTAACTTTGGAGACTAGTGTAATAAACAGCTATTTGTCCCCTCTATCTCTAAAAATTGTGTGCATGTAGTAATAATTTAATTATATGAGTCTTTGGGCGAGATTGGTTGAACACTGTTCCTCTAATAGATTGTAATCTATTATATTTACTGTCTATTAACTGTGACCTGCGATATATCAAGTTGTTATTCTAATAAAAGTAATCAAATTTATTATGTTATGCTGTCGTACTTGTACTTTTTCATTTTTATTGTATAGACTCATATGTGAAGTATTAGAAGCACACGCATTATATTCACATTTCTTGTAATAAGACAATGACCGATAAAATGATGATACACAAAATTACCCCTTCTGTAGATTATAATTAGTGGTTAAATGGTTTGGACACTCAACTTAATGAACCAACCAATTAAAGTCCAATACAAGTCCCAAAGGCTGTTAGGCCAACGAATAAGAAAGAAGACTTTGGGGACCAGTAAAATAAACAGCCCAATGTCCCCTCCCTCCCTTTATTGTAACTTTTACGTGACTTAATAATATCCTTATTATTTCAGGAATCATCCCGGTCATCCTGCGCATTTATCCAGCCAGCTTGTACTACCTGACTTCCATCAGACGGCCGCAGCCGCCAGCGGTCAACTATCTGCAGCCGCCAACGGCCAGCTATCCGCCGCTAACCTACAATCACAAGCAGCCGCAAACGGCCAGCCGACTAGCACAACATTCCTGACCAATGGGCTGGCGACCTTTTCACCGGCGGCTGTCAGTATGGGAGCGGCGTGTCAAACTAGCGGCGCAGCCGCTCTCAATCTGTCTGCTCAACAACAGGCTGTGATGGTATCCAAGGCCAGTCCATCCAAGCTGGCAGCTCCGGGCACAAATCTTCAGGAATATTTTGTTGTCAGTAGATTAATTTAAAATTATTGGGTTTTAGTTATAAAAAAATGATGAATAAACTGGGGATTCTTTTCTTAGGTAAACATTTAGTATGTTATATTGATGATTTTCTATTATTAAGGCTTTTAGTATTTGTTTGCTTTTACATTTGGCTTTACATAGATTTGGACGTGTAGTAACTCTTTTATAGACATCAAGTAGGGAATGATTTTTTATGAATAACTAATATGACAACATCGATAAATAGCGAAGTATAAATAAAAATGAATAAACTTAAAAATAAATATCTTATAGATTTTTTTTTATTACGAGCAACGAAATTTATGTACGATATAATTTACACGTGCAATGCCCTGTCCAAAGAAATTTAACTATTTAAACTAATCAAATGAAAAATATCTGCCATTATCGGATTGATCCTACAGCATGCTCCTACGGTCCCCATTCATATTTTCTTTGTATAGTTATAGAGTTATTTAAATGCCTATAATATAGGTAACATGAAATTTTTAAATGCCTAATTTTAGAGAGACAGGTGAAATTATGAGTCATAAAATATAAGCTCACAAAACAGAGAGAAAATTTTCAAAAATGCTCAGAAATCTTTCTCTTCAAAAAAGATAGACTGACATTTGTACTTGTAGAGTAGCTTTGTTAAAAAAAGTCGCACTATTTTTAGGGAATATTAATGTAACATGACAGTTATTAAAAAAAGTTTCCCCCTTTTTAAATTTGTATTTTTATAGCTATAAACATGTGTATAGGTGTTACGACAATATAAAACGTGGATTTATTGCCAGGGAAAAATTTATCGTCATTTGGTTTGTTAATATGGTCCTCATTTACTGGTTAGTTCGTTCGTCCAATAGGAGGGAATGGGGATGATGGAAAACATCGCCATTTTAGCCAGCGGCAAGAACACTTCATTAGAATACATTAAAATTTGGTGCAATATCCACGTATCGATTGTAGGTGTATTGTATCATAGATAAACATTTGCCCAATTATATTTGTTTTCTCCTTTCTTGTCTTGCAATTAAGACCTGAGTTTGATATTGTTTTCAAAGTAAATATTGCTCTTCTGGTGTGCTTTCCCTTCCGCATAAATATACAGATCCACATATTATTACAACAGCACAAATTGCCCCTTCCCATTATCTTTAATCATTAAAAACATATATAAGAGTTTCATTTTCCCCCCGTAAAGTTTGTGTTACTGTTTCGTCAAATGCGCCTATCTAGTCAAAATGTTATTAATTATGGACTTTCATTTTGTCAAAATTAAGAACAGTTTGACTTAATAAGTGCAGTTGACTAAACGCTAACACTTAACTTTACGGAAAATACGGAAAAAGGCCCTCTTTAATTGCTATTGTGTCTTGCTATTGAAATATATAAAACTAGCGGTTTCGCCCCTAGCCTCTAGGGGCTTTGCCCCAAGAGGTAATTAAAGAAAGAAAATAATTACCTCTGGAGATGCCCCCACAAATTTTAAATAATTTAAAAAAATTGAGGGGGGATTTTTTTCATTTTTTGGGGGGTTGGGGGTGTCCCACCCCACAAGAAAATAGCCTAAAACCACCACAGGAAAAGTAGGTATATTCCCTGAAGAGTAGAATCCAAACGGTTCAGTGGTTACCGAGATTTTAAGGGACGGACAGACAGACGGACGGACGGACAGACATCATTCTACTTTGTATTATAGATAATTGCAGATAGTGAATGCACACCTGCCCATTTATGTCGTTGCTAATTTCCTCAAATCTCAAAGTAAAATAAAAAAGTTTTGAGCAGCATCCCTTTAATTTCGCCATTGAACAATTGTTACCCTCCCCCCCCCCTTCGTTTTTTATGTCAACGTCTTGTGCCGTTATTATATTAACTCTGGGTCCAATTATATAAAAGTAACAGGATAACTTTGGGACTGTCTGTCTTTGGCGAAGTATCTCACTAACCACTGAACAATTTCCCTTTAAAGTGAACCTTCTAATAGGCCCAGAGAAGGTTATCTTTTATAACTATTTTGGTGTAGTGTACTTTCCTCCCCCAAAAGAAATCGCCCTAAAGATTACCGTGTAGTCCCCCCCTCCTTCTCTTAAATGCCACTAGAGACTAGAATGTAGCCTCTAGTTAAAGATAATTTTTTATGTTAGTAACGATATCCGACATTTAAAGGACAAAACATTAAACTTGTATTGCAACGCATTTATTCCAAATTTGACTTGGATACATATTAAGGGTCCACTAGCGATATATGTGACACTTCCAAGTTTCCTGTGTCTATTTGTTTAGAAGAGAAACTTGAAAACAAGATTTCAATTCACAAACAACTCACATTTACAGACTTAAATACTTAAATAGATAAATAGATGGATAGATGAATAGATAGATGAACAAATGGACGGATGGATGAATGGAAAAAAAACTTCAATTCACAAACAACTTAGATTTACTTTCACAGACTTAAATACTTAAATAGATAGATAGGTAAATAGATTGATAGATGGATAAATGTATGGAGGAAAGCAGGGACATCCAAGCTTTTTATTGAATGGGATAATATAAAGGGTTTCCCAGGTTTAATTGGGTAAAAATTTTGAGGGGGTAAATGAGGGGTTTTTAAGATTGAGGGAGTTGAACACCCCTTTGCACCCACACCCTTGGAGGTCTATGGGTAAATGGATAGCTAAATAGATAGATATTGATGGATATGTTTTTAGTCAGATAGACTATGTCAGATTGATAGAAAGAAAATGAAGGAGGCAATAGATAGATACTTAACAGTGTCATTTTTAAAAACAAATTTTACTCAAAACATAATAAAGAAAATTTGATAAAGAAATTAAAATAAAACTTCTTACTGCCTTATTTTTACTGACAACCTAAATATCCCTATAGGCTAAAAAGTTACCTGTGGCCTTCAAAGCGTGCAGCAAATCAGCCAAATATACTCCAAAGCCCTTCCCCACAGAACTTGGAAACTTGAAGACTTACAGTAAGTACCTTTTTAATAGCATGTTCCCTTGTTAAAGAGGAGGTCACGGGTTCGAGTCGGGCCTAAAAGCGCCTAACAAGCGAGCATCATTTTACATGAAACCCGATTAAAACAATGCATTTTAAAAACCAAATATAGTTTGGGTATATATTTAATTAAATAACTGTATTTTTTAGTGAAAAGTTTAATATTTATAGATAAAAAGTAAAATGTCTAAAGTATTTGAGAAGTCTAAAAGCATTAAGTTTGGTAAAAACCTGTACAATAAAATCTAACAAATTCCCCCCCCTTCCTCCTATATTTAGAATATTTTTGTGTTAGGACCTTTAGTGATGTTGGGCGCTACTAAACCTGAGACCGAGAAAATATCAAATTATTTAAAAATAACTTCAATAAAAGGATTGAGGGGGGGGGGGATTATAATGGTTGATATATTGACTTTTATGGGATTTAGTTTTAAGTTTTGTTGCTAAACTCAATTACGTTGTGCTTACTTTTACTTAGTTTTTACCCCACTTCAGTTATTGGAACAGGAGGTAATCTTAATGTTAAGGTACATAAGATATACTTAACATCATTTTGGTGTGATAGCTAATTGTATCCAGGTAGGTAGGAGACATTTGGCTGTTTTTTTACACTAGTTCCCCAAGTTTTATAATAACGTTTTCTTATTCGTTGGCTTAACAACTTTAGGCACTTTAATTAAATTTTGATTGTTTGGTTCATTTAGTTGAGTGTCCAAACTTTTAACCACTAATTATAATCTACAGAAGGGGTAATTTTGTGTTTCATCATTGTGAATGTACATCTGTATATCGGTCATTGTCTTATCCCTTTAGATTCTGTTAATGAAGAGGTATCCACAGCTAAACAGAAATAAATTAATTAACTTTAAGAAAATAAATTTTTTTTGATACCCAGAATTCCCAAGCTCTTTTTAGGGAGGTAAAATGAGGGGTTTTCAAAGGATTGCGTGGGGTCATTAATGTATTTTTAAAAATTCTTAGGTAGATTTAAACTTATACAAATAAAAACTTAAAATGTACAAAAAGTCTAAAAACTTTAAAAGATTTAAGGTACTAAAGCTTGATGCTATGGTTTATTATATGTTTTGTTAAAGTCAAAGTAACAGTAATTAACAAAAACAAATCATTACGTATGTGAAAAAATTTCACTTAATGAAATTTATAATGTTTTTTTTTGCTTTTGGATTTTTTTAAAAAAGCTTCCAACATTTTATTTAAAATGTTTTAAGATGAAAGAAACAAAGTATACTTAAGTAGCTGATATACTTGAAGTGAATAGCAAACATGTTTTGAATGTTGACAAAGTTAAAAATTCTGATTTGAAAGTTAATCAGTTGAAAACAGGGCTTGGCAGCCGCAAAACTTATAACTACAAAAGTGCATTATCTTATACGGCTGCAGTTGTAAGGCAAACTTAACGCCGACTTAGAAATTACATGCTAATTATCCAGAAATTTGGTAGCTAGGTTTTGGGTGATTAATTTAATGGCGACTGCACACGATCTTATGATAGATAAAAATTTGTGACTGCGGCAGAACTTAGTTCTGTTAGTTTAAATATTTTATAAAATCGACGGTTTCTGTTGATTTAAATGGAAGCTTTATCTGTCCATTACGGCATTATTAAAACGCGGGTGCCGAACCCTGAAAGTGACATAGTAACCCAAGTTTCGGAGATTTATTGCTTTCAAATTCTATTTAACTTTTTATCCCCAGAGCTAAAAGTAGAAAGAAAAATCATTGGGGGTAAAAAATTAAAAACAAGATTAAGCAATTCTAAAGTAGTAAAAGTTTTAAAGCAATTTATTGTTTATTATTAATGTAGTTTTAAATTATCTTTCTATTCAAAGCTTCCCTGATAATTGTATAAATATATTAAAGATCTCATAAAACACTTATGCATATACTAAATAAAATTTAAACAAATTTGTGTTAGGTAATATCTTGTAAACGCTGGGACCATGATTTTATAAAGCCTTGTATTAGTCCGATATGTACAAATTTGCCTTCAAGAAAAAGTAATCTCCCAGCCCAAACTCGATAAATTTCAGGAAAGTTTTATATTGGTCTTGGGCAGGTTTTCACCTTGTTATCTATTTGATATGCTTGATTTCTCAAGAGGGTCCGGTAGGATCGTAGTCGTTTGTTCTAGTATTATTCCTAAAAGTTCACAAGATATTAACTTTTTCTGAAATATCATATTTGCTTTGTATTCAAATAGGCTAAGAAATGAAAAAAAATAGCCTGAATCCTTCCATGGAGTCCTCACTAAAATTGCAAATTTATTCGATTCATTTAAAGAAATTTCCACAGGTCAAAAAACCTTACAACTTTCTTCTAATAGGATTGACCTTATTTTTCCATTTCAGGTAATCCAGATATTTTGATCTGCGGAAACTGCAAGGAACTCTTCAATGACTTAGTTGACATGCTGGACCACAAGAAAAACTATTGCAAAATGAGATTCACGTGCAAATGTCACGGTCAAATCCCGTGCGGACATTCGTCCCCCGTGGCGGCAGTTGCTGGTGGCGGACAAATTGCCCCCCCTGCGGGTAAAAATACATCCAGCGCATTTTCTCCTGTGAACAATAACAACGGGTCTAACAATACAGCTTCCTCATTAGGTAAGAAAACAATTGTTTGCAGCAGATATTTTCTGTAAATGGTGTTTGACGGTCATAACGTCAATCCATGGATTTTAATCATTTGTTTGTTAAACATTAATCATCAGATTTTAAGTAATTTTATGATTTATTAGGTTAAGGTATATAAGATAGTAGCCACTCTATAGATGTGGAGCAATTGGTTGTTAATTTGCTGGCTTTGATTTTATGAATGGCGCCTTCATTGAATTAACTCATTTAATTAAAACTAATTGACATGTTATTTAAAATTTTATGATTCTAGTTATTTCTTTCATCGTATTATAAACCGCTTTCCGCGGATATAGAATGTACAATTATAAGATTAAAACTAGTTTTTTTTAGCCCCGAGTTGCCAAAGGCACGGGCTTAAAAAACTGGTTTTAATCTATGATTGTACATTTCTATATTCGTAGAAAGCTGGATATAATACGATGCTAGACATAGTTTTTTCGTGTGAATGAGAACCGGTTCCTATCCACCGGATTCGAATGAATACGAGAAAAAATTATCCAACCATGTTTCGAATAAAATCAAATATAAACAAAAATGTAAATATGTTTGTTTGTTGATTTAAAAGATTAACAACAAATTAAAAATTGTGTAAAATATAAAATATTTTTAGTAAAGCAGCTACTCTTTACCTAATGTATATCCTTCCGACTTAAATACCATGGGTGAGAAGTTAGGTTGTAGGGGGTGGGTTAATTCAGGGTCCAATTTCGTACAGTTCATATTTTTCTTGAGTTATAAGAATATAATTTAATTATGTAATATAATGTACAAAACAAAGAGATTCTTAAAACCAAATATTGATGAAGCTTTTTAAGCAATATTTTAGTAGAAATTTTGTCTTTGTCTTCTTAAGTTAAATTACTTATGTTTATATACAATATTAGAGTAATAGAACAGAGGGGCACAAGCAATGTCTCCACTCTACCCACGGTGCGGGGACCCGGCGTTGCCGACTTTTGATGATCAGCCAATATCGGCGAATTCATTAACACAACCAATTCCCTACTTCAAAGAATAGTTATTCGGGGTATACATCTATGTATATATTGATGTCATTACTTTGTAATAAAAATGCCTGATATGAATTTTGTAATAATCTTATTTTGAAAAGTTTGATAAGGAAGGGCTAATTAAAAACTTTAACACAAAGATTAAATTTCTCAACTTTAAAATTTGGATTAGCCTCTGCCCTTCAAATAGGGAGGGAGGGATATTTTATCTGCAGAAAAAATGTTTTAATTGCCAACTTTTAGAAAAATATGTTTTTGGATATTAGTTTTTCATATAAAGTCAGAAAGGTTAGGCTTAAAATATTTGAGAACTTTTATAAAATCTAAATTTGTACAACTTAGAGTGTCGAAACTTTTCTAATCAAAATATTTATATTCATTAGAAGTAATTTTGTTTTTATCACCATTGCAGGGGTGTACATAGATTTATTGATAATTGTCTTGTAATCTAAGATTCCTTAAAAAGTATCTTAAAATTGATATTTTTACTGGCATAAAAGTTAGAGATTATATGTATTACTTGTCTTTGGATCGAATTGCCCAGCCCCTTTACTCCCTACTCTTATGTCATAAGATACAGTTTTGCCTTCATTAAGCTGATATATATATTAAAAAAATATTACCGGGTAGTTTACATACTCTTTTTCATTATGAGTCTATTTAAAAAATTGCCTGACATCTATCACTTGCTTATGGTATTGTGGTATCCGCCGAGGATAAATGGCAGACACCGGAGTTCAATTAGATTACGGCAGTGTGACAGACGTGGACACCTTACTATAGAGAAGCTACGCTTCTCTAGCATTCACTAGATAATAATCAACATCTATTTCAGTTGTCACTTTATTGAAGGTTTAAAGGATACTAAAGCTATATACAACAAACAATAAATACATGGATAGGAATAAATAATCATAACATAAAAGCATTATAACACATATACAATAGTCAGTTTGGGCAATAATGATCCCCCATCCCTGGAAAGGGTGGGGGAGAATTAAGAATACAGTTAACCATAATAAACATGACAGATTCAATCATTAATTTTAAGCATAGGGAGGGGGTCGTCAGACCCCTTCCCCAGGACTCGGGGGAGGGCCCTTGACCCTCCACCGAACCCCAGTTCAGGGGTGCCATAGGCATGGCTCACGGTTGCCGAATACCACAACTCTCCCCTCGGAAGGCTGGGAGAGGGTTTCCCTACCAGACTTCCGACAGTGGTTGAGGCCTTCGGTCCGCTCCTTAGGGCTAAGATATATACAAACGATAATGATTCAATGGAATCCTAGTGGTGAGTGTTTTCTCAGGGTTGATGGGCTCCCAACGTGGGATAGAAGGCAGAGGCTGGCTTTGGTTGGACACGTTGTTCGGCGCCGGCAGGTGTCAGGTTGGCAGGTGGCACCGTTGTTGCTGGAACGGTCAGCAGTGGGGCCTGCTGGTTGTTGTTGGCAGCGGCTGGGGCGCTGGCTGCCAGGTTGATCGTCTGGGCAGCGGCCTGTCCTCCTGAGGGGCCGCGGGGTCTGCCAGAGGGCGGTCCTGGCCTACCTGGGCGGTCATGCCCGCTATCAGCTGATTGCATAGACACCATCTCCTCGGCTGCTTCCCTGCCGATGGGAATGGCATCCCAGTCTACTGAAAAGTCCCGGGACTTGGCATGGGTGAGCCTGGCTCTAGCCAGAGCTTTCCTATACAAAGTTGGATGGTACAGGAACACTTGTGACATCGCATTCAGGGCTGCTCGGACGCCTCCTTGTGCTGCTGCCAGAGAAATGATGGTTAGGTCCCCCAGCAGTTTGAGGATCAACAACAGCAAGCACAGTATGGCTGCGCCATCTCCCCACTCGTGGATAGCTTGTCTAAATCCAGCCCAGACATCCAGGGCGGCCTCTCCTTCCTCCGCCAGTCGGTCAATGTTGTAGGACACTATCCCATGGCCGAACAGCTGCCTTGCTGAACGCAGGAGCCATAGGATAGGCCGGTCAGCATGGCGCTCTTGTATGCTGGGAACGCCAGCAGTTGTTGCCAGTCGTTCAACTCAGCCTGCGAATACAAGCCCCCTGAACTAAAGTCATCTAAGGGCTCTGTCAACAATTGCTTAGGCGTATCCAGCGGGGGTGGCCTCTTCTTAGGAGCGGGGGTTAACTCTATCCAGCCTTCCTCCGCGTGCACAGTCAGGGGGTATGTGGAGGAGCAGGGAATCTTGGTGGCGTGTTCACTATATACTCGTGTCACAGCGTCTACAAATCCTGTGGGTTCTACTGGCACTTTGTCCCAACACTCCTTGTGTTCGCGGACAACGTATTTATGGCGTTGGCAGGTCAGCTGCAGCAGGATGTCTCCCCTCAGTACCGAGAACGTGCTCCCCTGGACACGCACCGGGTGGGCCGGGTCTAGTTGCTGGAGCTTCCAGCAGTTGGCCGCTACTTCTTCTGCTGCTGTGCTTTTCATGCGCGTTTCCAGGGTAAACCCAATATAACCTGCATGTATTTGGGCTTGTAGGGGGACGTCAACATCCCTAGCCGACACTCTGGGCAGCGCAGCCGCGGCTGGGTCAGCTGCCACGAACAACGCTGGATGGTTGGTGGCATGGGCCTCGAAGTCGCAGTTCACAATCGAGGTGGGGTTGGTCATGTTGATGAAAAACTGGGCCTGATGGTCAACCAGGTATGCATCCATCACTAGGCTGGGCTGGAGGCTGCGGATCAGCCTCAAGGGGCAATCTCTCCCCAGGTGGTCCCACACGTAGGTTGCTTCCCCAGTGATGCAGGACAGCTCAGAATGGGGACACTCCAGGGTCAGGTGGTCAGATTGGGACTCCACCCGTCCATCCTCTACCACGTAGGTCTCTTCCTTGACCAGCAGCCGTCGCTCCTGGAGCACTAATTCATTGCGGTACAGCTGGCCCTCGAAGTGGACGTCCTCCCCTTCACAACCCACCCCCTCGGGGCTGTTGACGAGCGCGCCCACCATGTCGATGGTGAAGAACAGGGGATGGTTCAGCTGGAACGTCAGTGGCTGGGTCTTGCCTGGCAGCGTGTAGACTCGGTTCCTGGCCAGGTCTCGGCACGCTTCTGGGTCTATCTTGGTTGGCCTCATGAGGGTGGGGACCGAGGTCACCTTGAGGTGACCCCATACCCCACACCTGAATGTCCACTGGGACACGGTGAGCTGGCAACTGTACCCGGTTGTTTCCCTCACCTTGACTTGCTGCAGGACGTGCACTTCATGGCCCAGGGGCACCTCCTGGTGTAGGGGCTCCGTGTTACACATCTTTTCTTTATTGTAGGATGTGACGTGGGTGGGGTTGGCACAGTCCCATCCCACCAGGACGTAGCTGGTTGTAGGCCACACGGCTGCCAGCAGGAGGCCCCACAGGACCATCCACCAATGGGAGAGGCTTCCAGGCAACCATCTACCTCGCACACGCGGCTGGGGATCTTCAGCTCTGGTCACGGCTGCTTCTTGTGGCTGGACACGGCTGGGCTGCTCCTGGCTAGATACAAGTTTCCATTGAGCGTTATCTTTGTGCGGCCGGGGCACCCCGATACCCTCCCCAATGACAGACTGGCAAGCGACTGGCGCTTGCCTGGGTGTCGGCTCCCCTAGCCCCAAGTGCTCCCTTCCCTTGTCCAAGGCATGCCCAGTGGCATGGGGCTGAAGTGCATGTGGCACAGGCTCGCCCTTACTCACTTCCCTCCCCTGCCCTAGGAACTCAGGTGCATGTGGCACAGGCAAGTCCTTATTTTCCCAAATTTCAATCTCCCCAGCCTCTGGTGCAGGGGGCACAGGCAAGGCTGGGGTTTTACAATATCTTGGATACAACACATTTAACAAATTCAACTTATCCTGGTGTTGGGCAGCTGGGTTCCTTCGGCTGGCAGGGGGCTCTGGATGGCATGTAGCTGGGCTCTCCCTGCAGGCTGGTGGCGCTGGCTGACTGGGGGTGACGGGTGTCACCCCTTCCTCTGGGACTGCTGGCTCGTTCCAGGACTCAGGTCTCTCGATGGCGGCGACGGTTGTCGCCCCAGACATCAGGTTGGAGGCTGGCTCGTTCCAGGATCCAGGTATCTCGGTGGCGGCGACGGTTGTCGCCCCAGACATCAGGTTGGAGGCTGGCTCGTTCCAGGATCCAGGTATCTCGGTGGCGGCGACGGTTGTCGCCCCAGGCACCAGGTGGGAGGCGCTGGATAGCACCCCCCCGTCATCCCAGGTGGCGACGCCGGGTGGCGTCCCATACATCGATGCTGAGGCGCTGGCTAGCGCCTCCTGCCTCTCTCGTTCAGCGGCCGCCAGGGCCTCCCCGTACACCGTCTCAGGGACGCTGGGTAGCGCCCCTCCACTCTTGCTGGGTAGGCTCAGTCGGGCAGGTTCCATCATGTTGAGGCTAAAAGGCTGGGGCCTCAGAATCTCTGGCTCGGCGATGTTGTTGGGTTGTATCAGCTCTGGCCCCAGGTGGTTGAGGCTGAAGCCTAGGCCAACCCGGTTGGGTTCAGCCGCGCCGCCCAGTACGTTGATCCTAGCTGGGACAGTCCCAAACTGCGGCATCCCATCGGCTCGGTCCGCAGCTTTGGGGGCGGCTGCTTGCTGCGGTGGTGCTGGGGGCGCGCTCCCTTCCATGTGGGCCACTCTGCTGGGCTTCCCTGGAGGGGCGCCCTTATCGGCGGTGCGCCTGCGGCTGGCTACCTGGGCCCAGTCAGCTCTACAATCGGCCGCCGTGTGACCGTCATAGTGGCAACGCTCGCACTTGGCAGAACGGTCACGGCGTGGCTGGGTGCGTCTCTCCTCTAGGCTAACTTCCACAGGCGTCGGGCAGTCTCGAGCTCGGTGGCCTCTCCCCTGGCAGCGGAAGCAGCGACCTGGAACCTTGTCATCTGGAGCGACCTTCCCCATCTGGTGGAGACCCGGAGCCAAGGCGCCAATCTCCATTGGCTCCGAATCATCATACTGGGGCAACTGGATGCTGGCGGATCCAGTCAGCCCGTCGGTAGAGTCCACTAGGCACACACCTTCTTTCAGTTGCTTTGTGATCATGGTGACGGTAAACATGGCCTTACGAGTGTACTCAGGTACACTCGTAATTTCATGTCCCATCATGATGCGTTTTACATTGGCGTTACGAATTCCACGATTTAATTCGTCCACCAACAACTCAAGATCCTCATGGCTGTAGGCGTCCCGATACAGGGCACATTTAGTGGATATGTACGCCTGTATCGGTTCTGTCGAGTGTTGCTTGTAATCCCTAAACGCTTGTTTAAGCGTTTGGGATTCAAAAGCAGGACGAAATAGCATTTCACACTCGGCCTTGACCTGCTCGTAGGTCAAGGCTTGGCCTGCCTCGCCAAACAGATGGGACGCCATTTCCGCCGCTTGCCCTACCAGTGACAGTAGGAGGGCGTTGCGGCGGTTGAGGGAATCATGAGGTGGCACGCGGTAAGCCGCCCATGACATCTCGAGTCTGCGGATATGTGACGACCAGGATTGCTTGGGCGGCCCTCTATACTCCGGCAGATTGCTCAGCATCAGTTTGCGGTACTCGGCTGGGGCTGGCTGAGGGTCATCCTGGAGCCATCCTGGGGCTTGATCACCTCCTGGGGCTTGCGGCTGGTCCATCGGGTCAACGGTTCAACGGCGGGGCACAAAGTTATACAGTACTAAAAATGAATGGTTTGTCACTTGAGGCTTTCTAGCCTAACAGCCAACACTGTTTGTATCACTAGGTTGGTAGTTTAGTTGCAAAGGTATAACTTAGCTGTACTTATCACTAGTTAGGTGCTGAGGTTGTAGGGTAGATAGATGTTGAGGGTCTGAACTGCTGTCAGGAACTGATTGGGTTTTCCTTTATCACACTGGAGCTAGAAGGAGAGAAGCTTGTAATTCTTTATTTGCTCAAAATACCCCTGTTAAATGCTATGGAGTAGCTCCGCTCCGGTGTGTGTGTGTGTGTGGGTGTGCGTGAAATCTCCTGTCCTTGCAACGCGCGTACGCACCGTCAAATCCGCGCACACGGGGAAAACGCGCACTTATCCCTCAACTCGCTCTCTCATTGGTCCGCTTTGTCCGTTGAATTTATGATATTTTCCGCACTTTGTTGCGCTACCCGTGAATGGCGCTCTGTGTTCCCGGTCGCTAGCCCCACACTACAGACGGACTTAGTCTAGTGTGGGTAGGAAGGGGGAAGCGCGTGAGGGGACGGGGGTAACTCCGTCCGTTCCCCCTGTGAGGGAGGGGGGGTAACTGTGTGCTGGTGTAATAGTGCCTTTTCTTCTTAATCCTAGGCTTATCTATTATATCACCCTGATTGTATTTGCCTTCAATGGAGAGGGGCTCCTCCCTTTCCCCTGGAATAAGGGGTGTATTGTTGTTGTGCTGTAGGCTTGAGGTGATTTGATTGTATATCAGGGTCTTTATTATATTACATCTAGCTGCTATTTTTGTCCTTATCACAATTGCATAACAGATTTGTTTACTAACCCTGTTCTATTTTTAGCTGTTATCACAATACACAATAAATCCAAGCCTGTTCTATTTTTAGCTTTATCACAACACAACAATTTGTTTGCCAAGCTTTGCTCATAAATCTATTGTTTAGCCATCACACCAGGGTGGTAATCCCTGCAATGTGACATAATATCTGTTTTTCTAGATGGGTGGCTGCGTTGTAGCCTCTCAGGATACTTGGAGTTGACGTAGTTTTTCTCTGTTCTGGTGCACTACACTCGTATGTTGGCTCGCAGCTTGCAGCTATGTGGCGTGTTTCAGCCTATCGGCGGCAGGGAATGTCCCGTCCTGCTAGCGCCGCTGATCCAAATCCGGCTGATGGCGGCAGGGAATGTCCCGTCCTGCTAGCGCCACTGGTTCGGATCCTGCTATTTCTTGCAGTAAAGTTGGCCTATTTTCAGCCGTTTACACTTATTTGGCTTGTTTCAGCCGATCCGCAGGCCTGTTTCAGCCCTTTGAGCGCTCAATTCTCCGTTAGATATCGGCGCTGCTCGCGGTTCTTCGTCAAATTTCGCTGTCTCGCTTCCACAACTGCCGGATGCAGAGTTAAACTTTGCTGTCCAGGGTGGGTAATTCAGGTTGCTTGCGTCAGTTTTGCCAGTTTCACTGCTGGGAGTACCTTAGCCTCAGATGCGCGTCTGCTCTACACTTGTGGTTCGCCGTAATCTCACACAGCTGTCACCAAAAGTTGTGGTATCCGCCGAGGATAAATGGCAGACACCGGAGTTCAATTAGATTACGGCAGTGTGACAGACGTGGACACCTTACTATAGAGAAGCTACGCTTCTCTAGCATTCACTAGATAATAATCAACATCTATTTCAGTTGTCACTTTATTGAAGGTTTAAAGGATACTAAAGCTATATACAACAAACAATAAATACATGGATAGGAATAAATAATCATAACATAAAAGCATTATAACACATATACAATAGTCAGTTTGGGCAATAATGATCCCCCATCCCTGGAAAGGGTGGGGGAGAATTAAGAATACAGTTAACCATAATAAACATGACAGATTCAATCATTAATTTTAAGCATAGGGAGGGGGTCGTCAGACCCCTTCCCCAGGACTCGGGGGAGGGCCCTTGACCCTCCACCGAACCCCAGTTCAGGGGTGCCATAGGCATGGCTCACGGTTGCCGAATACCACAGTATAAATATAGATTTTGATGCAAACAAACCGAGATAAATATTTATGGTAAAATGCTAAAATTGTTAAAGCTCACAAAGTTTTGAAGCTATAAAGCAGGGATCTTAAGGATAGGACAATTTACGATAATTTGATGTACATAATAATCTTTAAAAAAAATACCTCTTCTGTAGATTTAAATATTGGTGAAAAGTTTGGACACTGCTAGTTTGAACCAACCAATCAAGACTGAGTAAAAGTCAAGGAGGTCCAAGGGGAGGGGGGGGTAAAGTGGGGATTACCCCCCCCCAAACGAATTTGTGGGGTGCCGTAGGCAAAATCTTTTTTATTTTACCCCCCCCCCTTTTAAAATTTACCCCTATCTTGGGCACCCCCTAACCATTTAGGAGGGGGGATTTACCCCCCCCAAACAATTTTGGGGGGATAAATACCCCCCCCCCAAAAAAAAAAAAAATAATCCTTAACAAAATTTTTTTTGGCGAGCTTTGCGTTCATTTTTACTACTAGATATTTAATAGTATTTAAATTACCCTCCCAAAAATTTTACCTCGGGGTTAAATTTTGGGAGGGTAAAAAATATTTACCCCTGCCAACAGATTTTAGGGGGGAGGTAATTACCCCCCCCCCCCCAAGCAAATTTTAACCCCGGGGTAAAAATTTGGGAGGGGGGTAAAAAAATTTTACCCCTCCCAAAACAAATTACCCCCCCGTAACAAATTTTACCCCCCCCTAAATAAAAAAGCTTGGACGCTTCTGGTAAAAGTTTTAATTTTTAAACCAAAGTATGGGCGCCCGGACTTACATAACTTTGAGTACTTTTAAAAATTTACAGTTCAAAACTATTAGAAACTATTATTATCCCTTCTCTCTTATCAAAAACAATTACAGCATCCTTTCTAATTTTCTATTATGTTTTTGCGAATATGAAACACTATGTTGATGTGATACTGTGGGAAACTATAGGCACACTAATATCTCAACAAACTTATACAAATTCATTTTATCACAAATTCTAAAAAAAAGTTTTCATAATCTTCTCAAAGTTCGAAGATAAATTTTTTTCTTCATAAATTTTCTGATATCTTTTTATCAACTATCGTGCTATGTATGAATCTTGATTAACTTTTTACTATTAAACATTTTCAAGGGGTTCCTTTCTTTTTTATTTTATCACCCATGCTATTACGAATATTATTAAAATAGTTGAAAAATAGATTAGTAGTTGAATCTTTTGAAAGGTTCCGCTTTGCTAAAGTCAAAACTACTATTACAAATAAATAGCAAATTTACATTTTTTGTTGTTGAAAAATTGAACTCTGTAAATAGCCTACATAGCCTAAATTTTTTTTCTAATTTCTGTTAATTTACATAATTTATAAAACAGGCGGCCTTTCATTTAGAGTCCTCTAATGGCCATTTCTTTTTTATGGGGTCATTTCTTTCTAGGGGTGTTTTCTCCTGATGATACCCTGCCCCCAAAAAGCTGTAAACTCTCTAAGGGTCTATGAGAAGCTAAACTGTAACTGTTCTGTGGCTAAAGAGATTTTTCGGTACAGACAAACACAGATCCTATTAATCAATATGTAGATAGCCCAAAAAAGATACACCTAAATAACAAATGTATTCCAAATGTCTAATTGTAAATATTTTTTTTTCAGAATGTAAGGAGAAGATTGGCCAAGGAAGTACAAGTACCAGCAATACAACATGTAAAGGCAAACAAGTGTACTTAAAGTGTACAAAATGTACAAACGTGTTTGAAAGCGCCTGGGACCTCATCTCCCACGGACAAAGTGAACATTCTTTAAATATATTCACGTGTTCTTCATCCAGTAATCAAGGAGGCGGCAACATGCATCGCAAACAAAGCTGATTTTCACGATTCTAAATTACATATTTCAGTGAAGATTTGAATTGATTATGGTATACTAAAGCAGCTCTGATTTCTTATTCTCTAAGCTTTAAGAAGATTCTTGTTTTCGTAGATAGATCTATCAACTTACTTGCTTCTTTAAAACGACTGACATCTGCGTTTATAGCCTCTAGGAGCATCTGAAGTGCTCTTTCTGTTAGTGAGGTACTATTGGTAATGAGAAAAACCTCTTTTATACAATTGATAAATTTGTCAGCTTTCAACTTTTCCCAATCAATCTAATTCAAGAAACATGTATTAAAAAAGTTTTTTTCCAAGAAATTGTAGACTGGCCGCTTAATTATACTGTAGTCAATCGCAACTCTTCACTGAATATTAAAATAAAATGATTATAATAAAAATTGTTCTGTTTTAGAATATAAAGCAATATAATGATGTAAAAATCTACTTAAATTCTTTAGAATAATTGTTACTTTTGTTTAAATATAATTCATAAGTTTAATTTCTGATTTAAATTGAGTTTCAAGGACAATAGCATTCAAAAGTAGCTACAATTAATTTTTAAAAAAAGGGTTTGTTTATTAAAATTATATAAATATATTGCACCTAATCATATAGTGTAATTTGATTTAAAGCAATCTATGTTTTTTAAAAATATTTTAAGTAACTTCACACAACTTCCTCTGAACTTATAGAGCGAGTAGTTATAAAGTTTTGCCAAAGACTGAATTTGAAAAAGTGTTTGATTTTACATATTGATATTTTCTTTAATTTCAAGTTAATTTTTCTGTTATTACTTTGAATAAATTTAAGGGCCAAAATATTCTAGCCAACAAATATCAATTATTTTTTTTAAGGGATAAAACAATACAAAGTTTTTTTTTCCTTTATAAGATTTTTTTTTAGGTAAGATTAATGTTTAATCATTAAATTAATGACATAAAATTAAAAAAATATAATTTTGGTATTAAATTTTGGGGAAAATAAAGTTTTCTTTAAATGACACTTTCCTTTATTTCTGAATAATTCAAAGTTTGTATCATTTATTTTACATTTTACATCTAAAAAATAAACATTATTAAATTAAGAAATATGAATATAATACCAAGAAAATTGCTCACATAAAAGAAATTAATTCTATCAGTATTGAGTATAGGTATTCTTTTATAACTTTAACAAAGAAAAATTTTTAAAAGGGAAGAACAGTGAATAGAAGATAAATTGAAAGATTTTACAGTGCCTATAAAAAATGACATCATACTGGCCTACCATTGGTCAATTAAAATGTATACTGGCCTGTCATTGGTAATTTTGTCTGTGTATTGGCCTTCTATTGGTCATTTGTATTGTATGACGACATTTTTATGGGCACTATAAAGAGCTTCGATAAATTGGTCTTTGATTCAATTTCTCAATTTGCCGAAGGCAATGGTAGCGACGATATAATTATGCAGATAAAATAATTATCGTCAATTGTTCTATCCCTTTATCCCTGGATCAACTGCACTGCCGCCAAATTAAGATATTTAATTATTAGATGTTTAAATTATCAACTTTCATGAAGCTAATTAGTTGATTCATTTAATTAACCGATCTTAAACTTAGATTCTAGGTTCATGAATTTATTTCTCTCAAATTCCCTTCTTTAGAGGGTCAAAACTTCAGCATATGATGCTTAAACTGGCTATCACATCACTATAAATAGGGCAATATTTAATGCTTTACCCCAAAGCGCCAAACGATTGATAAAATCTTTTCCCCCCTCCAGAAAAAAAATACGAGGGAAGGGGGGGGGGGGGAGTACCCTTTTTCCTTAATGGTCAACCTATATAGGCCTATTTCATTTTTTCTGTGCTCGCCTAGGCACTTTGGAGGAAACCGCCAAAATTATGTATTTTTTTTCATGCTCAATTTATTGGGTGTCCCAAAAAATCCAGAAAAATCTTACATAGCTTAGGTAACAGAGCGTTCGACCAATTCAGATGTTTGACTGCATATTGTCCGTATTCAGTTTTTTGTTTGACACTCTGTATCAATAAAATTTCTAGAAATTTTATTATGATTTGAATTTCTTTGTTCTATTTTTGTTGTTAAATTTATTTAAAGATTGTTGATTTATTATTTTATTTTTCGTTAATTAACAATTTTTTCTTTTCAACCAGATAACAATGAATTTTCTTAAAAACCTAACAAAACTTTTTTACAAACAATAATAGGGTCAAGCGGGGCATTAACCGGTAAGGGGCATTACCGGTAATTTTTTACCCACCCTCAGAAAATGACATTTTTCTCCATGTTCTAATCGACTGACAGAAAAAAAACATAAAAGCAAATTTGTTCCTTATTAAATTGCCTACAAAAAAGTATAAAATGAAATTTTTGTGAGATGAATTTTAAGGGTACTTTTTGGGTCTCAAAGTCGGACGAAAAATTATTTTTTTCAAAAAATTTTTCACCTAGGTGTATAAAGATCGACCTACACAAAAATTGGTAAGACCTAGAACTGATCCGTAAAAACCTTTTGAACTAAGAATTGCCCGCTTTTTCCAAATCCATTGAGAGCTCAAATGTAGAGTTAATATTTTTTTCAAAAATGACCAAAGTTCGAGTGGGGTATTTTTCGGTAACGTCGAAAAAAAAATTTAAATTCGATTTTTAAGATCAATTTTCAGGTTTTCTTTGATAAAATCTAAAATTCAATATGGGCTTTTTAAGAACTAGGCCAAAAAGTGAATATAACAGGTTTTTTTATATAAAAAAATTTAAATTTTATTTTTAAAGAAAATTTTTGTGAAAAAAAAATCGAAATTTCTCGTTTTAAAAAAAAATGATTTTTGAAATAGAAGGAATATTCCGATCTTTGTGAAAATTTTTGTGGATAATCCCTATAACCTATACTAATTATGATTATTTATGTTTGACTGGCCGTTTGGCCGTTTTTCATCGTTATTTTTTAGGTTGAAAAGACGTTACCCACAATGCCCCACCATGGGGCATTTATCGGTAATTTCTTTGAGTCCAATTATGACAAACTTCTAAAAGTCCTAGGATAACGTCCTATTAGGACCTGATAGTCCTTTCCGTAAGCTTTCTAATGGTCTTGGTCCCATTTAAAAATATTAATATTTACCCCATTTTTTTTTCAAAAAACCGAAAAAATTACCGGTAATGCCCCGCCTCACCCTATGTAAAAAGTTAAAAAAAAAATAAAAATATGAAGGCTTTTTGGTTGTGAAAATATTATTAGTTATTTATCGCATCGGATTATAAACAGCTTTCCGCGGATATTGAAATAAAGATCATAAGATTAAAACCAGTTTTGTTAGCCCCGAGGAGCCGAAAGCCCGGGATAACAAAACTGGTATACATTTTATGGGTTTTATTTTAAAATTCGTAAAAAATTGTCTGTATCACGATGCAATATATGATTTTTAGTATCGCTGAGTAACGGTTCTAATCCAGGGGATATTAATCGGTTTCAAAGCCATACTGGACAAAATATTCTGTAATCTAAAACAATAAATAATTCTAAGCAATCGAATGATATATAAAATATAATAATATAGATTATCTAATATTAAAACTCAGTATTTTTGTGATATATGTATGTTTAAATCATTTAAATAAATTTTCAATCAATTCAAAAGAATTTTATATTTTTACTAGCGGCTTCGCCCTAATTAAAGAAAAAAATTACCTCTAGAGATGCCCCCACAAATTTAAAATAATTAAAAAAAATTGAGGGGGGATTTTTTTCATTTTTGGGGGGTTGGGGGTGTCCCACCCCCCAAGAAAATAGCCTAAAACCACCACAGGACCAGTAGGTATATTCCCTAAAGAGTAGAATCCGATCGGTTCAGTGGTTACCGAGATCTTAAGGGACGAACAGACGGACAGACAGACGGGCAGACAGACGGACAGACAGACAGACAGATGGACGGACAGACATAAATCTACTTTGTATTATATATATCTTTAGAGTAGCTGCTCTTCTTGCAATAATGTAGAGACAGTGAGAGTTAACAATTTGAATTCTATTCTTATTTCTTTCAGGGAGAAAGGGGTAAATGCTGGTTTAATAATTTAAGTTTAACAGCCACCAAAGACAGAACTTCAGACTTAGCTGTATATACCATTATCTATTCATTGTTCTATCCCTATATTTCTTTTCATTCAAAGAGATACAGGCGGCAGGGAGGGAAAAGACATTGGCTTGTTTATTACACTTGTCCCCAAATTTTTTTAACGTTTTCCTATTTGTTGGCTTAACAACTTTTGGGACTTCTATTGTTTTTTTTTGTTTTTGAGTAAAGTGTCCAAATAGATCAACCACTGATTGTAATTTACAGAATGGATAATTTAGTATAGCACCATTGAGTATGTACAGTACATCAATTCATCGGCCATTGTCTTATCTCTTTGGGTCCTGTACAGGCGGACATATAAAACTTTTTATTGAGTAGCTTTGCTAGTAACAAGATATTAGAGACGGTGAACAACAAATTCCGCATAAATCTCTAATCCACAAATTGATATTTTTCTGCTAAATTTTAAAAGCCTATAATCGATTATATTGTCAAAATGCTTGGGTTTACCGAAAATTAAGTTTTTAAAACGAAGGTTTTCTAGGGTTGGTGCTTCCGTTCGTCTGTACGTCTGTCCGGGAGAGCTTTTTTGTTGATTTGGACATGTTAGAATTGTATAACAATTATGAACGATTTAGGAAACAATATTCTGTATTTAAGCAGTTTTGCAAAAATAATTACTTACAATTTTTTAGACTTATGCACTTATATTCTGCATATTCAGTTCTGACACGCTACAAGTGTTAACGTTCCTTTGTCCTACCATTCCGGAGTTTCGCTTTTATGGATGTTGTCACCCTTATCCTATCATGATTCATTTTGAAGTATAATATAATTGATAGATTTTAAAATATCACTGCTGTTGCGATAACTTAATGTTTTTTTTATGGTTATTTAATCATTTGTTAGTTGAAGTTCATAGAATTTATAAATTTTTTATTTTAAATATTCTGATTTTAGCGATTCTATTAAACTTTCTTTTTGCAGAAGTGAAAGCTGTTTATTACCCGAGTTGACAATTTGAATTCTATTCCCTTTTCTTGGGTATGTACCAGGGATCTTAAGGGATGAGCTAATGGACGATAAATTGATGTACAACCCTATTATGAACAATAAAAACACCCCTTCTTTAGATTAATAGTATTGATGGAAAAGTTTAACACCGGTACTCCATTCAAGATTTAACAAAATTTCCCCAAAGTCATCAAACCAACGAATATGAAAATTTAGTTAAAAAACTTTGGGGATGAAGCAGTATGTCCCCTCCCTCCGTGGTATGCACAGATCAATAAACATTTCAAATTAGACAGAGAATATGTAATTTTAACTAAATTTATTACGTTCACGGATACATATTCAAACAAGGAGAATTCTATCCATTAGCGCAGTAACAACAAGCTTTCTAATTGGAAATCTTAGGACTATTTTATTACACAATGGATACTTTATTACTTGGATCTTACACCAGATTTTCATTTTCTCTAATTTAGTGAAACTTGCAGTGGGCCAAAATAACCTCCTTACACTCCCTATACCCCATATTTCCCCTTGTACTAGATGAACGAACTGACCAATAAAAGATTTCCATGCTAGCAAGCCAAATTGACGACAATTTTTTCCCTGTCATAATATCCACGTATATTCTACATCCATTATGATAACTTATAGAAGATTACGTAAATGTGTATCAGTTTGAAATAGGTAGAATTTATAGAAAAGCTGTGTAAAGAGTGTTATTGTATAGAGACTGTGTCATAATAAATATTTTCGAACCAACAGACAGTCTAACTTTAAGTTGCTACGCTACTAAAACGAGGTGATAGGGATGTTTTAGTAATGTTGTAAAAGTTAGGCCAAAAATTTGTAATTAAAAACTTTTATGCTTTTTAAAGCTTTGAATTTAAGTACAGCATAAAAATAAACATTGTACATAAGCTGTAGAAAGTCAAAAAATGTTTTTTAATAATGAAAATTATATCTGTCAGAAAAAAACTCGTTCAAGTGACATTGAACCCTATACAATAATTTTAGTTTTAAATTCACATCTTTGACTGTTTATTAATTGTGTCTTCAAGAACCCATCTGCCCCTCGGTTTTATCGAGATCTTATTTGACAGACATATTGCATAAACACTAAAACTATGTATATGCTTTCGCGAGATATTATTCTTTTATTGGCCTGTTCAAGGTTTTAAACAGTGGCGTGCACAAAATTTTCCAAGGGGGGTGCGAGAAGGGGAGTGTATTGTATGCACGCCTCTTGATTTACACATTAAAATTTAAGAATAATAATTATGTTCATAAGTAGTGTAGCAGTGTTTTAATGAAATATCATTATTGTATTGCCCTGATAAATGATATTAATCATTCACTGTATTTTATTATAGTGATTTAATCTACACTACATATCTAAATCAAATTTGACAAGGGTAATCATGACCATATGTAGCCCAGCAATGACAAACTGTCTGTGTTTCTTTTGTGATATTATCATTATTTAATTATTTAAGGAAAGCCTGCAGTACATACTTCGTTCCAACTGCTGTAAGACTGTCACAAGTAGACCCAAAGCCAAAAATTTGATGCCTCCAGCTCCTAATAACGAAAATATAGGCATCTTAAAATGACATTTTAGGTAGTTGATAATCTTTAACATTTTTATAGACCTCATATAAAAGATTTCACTGTTAAATTACACCAGCTAGAAGCTAAATTCTGTGCTTATTTTGTGCACAAATAATAATGTCATTAACTGATTATAATTTTACAATAAAAACACTCCATCTCATATTCAAAATTAGCCAAAAAATTCGGTTTAACTTTTGTGACTAAACATATATTCCTGGTGGCCAAAACAGAATACTAATATCTCATCCGTAAATATTTTTTCCCAATGTTCTATCCCTGTAACCCAGATAATGAGATGATGAAAAGCAATGTTATTAGGGGGAAGATTTTTTATTGCCCGTTGTCCTCTTCCTGTTTCCCAGAAAATGAGATGATGAAAATACTATTAGGACTGGTATTAGGGGAAAGATTTTTTTTATTGTCCATTGTCATATTCCTGTGTTCCAGATAATGAAAGAACTATTAGGAGTGTTATTAGTGGAAAGATTTTTTTTATTGTCCATTGTACCATCCCTTCATCCAGATAATGATATGATGAAAATACAATTGGCACTGTCTTATTATGTCTATCTTTTCTTTTTTCCTGTCGAATAACATAATAACATGTATACTAGCGGTTGCGTCGCTAGCCTCTACATATGGTGTATTCATTCTCCAATTATTTTTTGGGAGGAGGAGAGATTTTTTTCAGGGGTTGAATACGTCAAAGCTTTGTATTTTGAGGCGTTTCAAGGGTGTGAGGGGGGTAACCAGATGTATTTTCTTTTTTTCCCTGTCAATTAACATAATAACATGTATACTAGCGGTTGCGTCGATAGCCTCTACATGTGGTGGGTTAATTCTTCTAACATTTTTTGGGAGGAGGAGAGATTTTTTTCAGGGATTGAGGACGTCAAAGCTTTGTATTTCAAGGGGTTTCAAGGGTGTGAGGGGGGTAACCAGATGTATTTTCTTTTTTTTCTTGTAGATTCTGAATCTAACTTTCAATGTTTCACTTATGTCATGAAAGCATTAGGAACTGGTTTCATCGGAATTAAATCCGTTACACTACTCATAGCTATTTTCTTTTGAGTTTTAAGTATATGTATTTTGAGTCTTACAAGCGGACAGACATACAGACAATGGTGACTTGAGGAAATTTTTCACCACTGAACAATGCAACTGTTTAATTTATTTACAAAAGCTCTTTCTTGTTTTCTAGTTTGAAATAGCTGCATAATGTAATAAAATGTCTCTAGCTTTGTCTGAATATATGTAGTTAGGATTTTGAAATAGCTGAATAATGTAATAAAATGTCTCTAGCTTTGTGTGAATATAGTTAGGATTTTGAAAGATTCAACATTAGAATTTAATAATTTTGTAACAAACATTCTTTTAAATTTTAGCATTAAAAAAGAAATAGATTTTTGACGCTTTCCCTCACAGTGCCTAATAAATCATAGAATCATTCACTCTTATTTTGAATTTAAAAATATCAGGGGGCATTTTATCGTTTGTTTATTACCTTAGCTCATTTGAGATGAGGAAAAATTGGTTGCTTTGTAGCGTTGCTGGGTCAAGGCATCTAAGGTACGAGCCCTGTTTGGTTAGGGTCTCCCGCAAAGTGGTTAGGAAGGAAATAACTACCCCCCCCCCCCATATCATAATTTATAATATATACTTATTTTAGGGGGTTGGGGTCATTGCAGAGATTATCTTATCATTTATTTTCTTGCAGTCAACAAAACGACTTGAGACAGGTAATTTTTGTATGGTTCTGGCATAATCCTGTTATCAAATGTTAAAGTATAGGAGCAAAATAAATCTATATTCTATTGTTTTTACGCTAAATATAAAAGCGTTAATTACAATTAAATTATTTTTTAGCATGCAGTTTAAGTCTTAAAGCCCTTAGCTCTTATTCCTAACACGAAAAACAAGACAATGAAATTTTAGATTAAAAATACAAAAAAAACAAGGATGTTAACATCCAGTTGTTCAGAGCCTTCAAAATCCCGAAAGCAAAATGACGCTGAATGACACTTATCAATGTTTGTTGATGTGTTAGATTTTAGGCTATTTTACGGGCATAAAATCAGCCACTACAACTCTTACTATTCTTTAAAAGTTAGAAGGGGGAGTTTGAACTGCAAATTGTACTGGCGTCTTGTTTTGTAATCATGTTACATCACTAGCTAGGTGGAAAACTTTTTAGTATTTATGTTTTTTTTTTTTTAATTTACTAAAAAAAATCTCTTACAGAAAGGAGGGTGTGTGGCCTAATGGACAAGGCACCAGACTACGGATCTGGGGATTGCAGGTTCGAGTCCTGCCACGCTCGAATTTTCAAATCTTTTTTGATATAAACCAGACAGGTAGAGAACATTAAACTGCCAATTACACTGGCCCTTAAAGTTTTTATAAATTTTCACATCCGTTGCTTAAATGTTTTAGAGGGAAATTATTAGTTTTATAATACTAGTACATAAATACCATGCTATACAAGGGGCGTGTGGCCTAATGGACAAGGCACCAGACTTCGGATCTGGGGATTGCAGGTTCGAGTCCTGTCATGCTCGTAGTTTTAATTTTTATTAAATCATAAAATATATTTCTATTTCACTGGTCCAAGTTCACTTTCCTCCTTTGTTGGTTAAAAACCATTTAAAACCGTTAGACTTTTAAATTGTCTTATTAACTAATAATTAAACAAAATATATCAATATAAGAAGGGCGTGTGGCCTAATGGATAAGGCACCAGACTTCGGATCTGGGGATTGCAGGTTCGAATCCTGTCACGCTCGAAAAGTTTAACAACCTTTTACTAGATAATTAAAGAGGAGAATTGGTAAGGTTATTCATACTGGTCCCCAAAGTTTATACATTCTTAGGATAGCTTGAACACTTTTGAGTTTGTATTATGAATCTACAAATCTTTACATATATGTAGGGCGTGTGGCCTAATGGATAAGGCACCAGACTTCGGATCTGGGGATTGCAGGTTCGAGTCCTGTCACGCTCGAAATTTTTAATCGATTGTTTAATAACAAACTTTGGTCGTTATTTCTTATCTTGATCAAATGTATGTGAACGTAGAACAACTATAAACGAAAACTGTAAAGTAAGAATTTAAGAAAAAATCTTATGGTCTATTAGGTATATTTAATGTCAAAAAAGCCAACAGTATCAATTGCAAGCAAAGCTTTTAACATGCGAGGAAATCTTGTTACATAAAAAGCTCTACTACAAGACGTAATTATTCTTGTGTTCTTCTTTAAATTCGAATCAAAATATTTTTTCTTAGAATTACAGAAAAAGTCAACATGATTAAATTAACTTTTTTCTTATTTTGCCTTTCAAAATATATAACCAAAATATTAGTGTTTCCATAAAACCTTCAAAATTTTCGAATTCTGAATTAATGAGACATCTAATTTGTCCTGTTTAAGGTTTTTTTTAACACTTATAGCAAGGACATCCAGGGGGTGGGGGTTGTAAAAAAATGTAACGCTTCCAAATTTGAATCTTTTTCCCATTTATTGATACTTTTTGATATTCCCCCCCACCCCACAAAAAAAATTCAACAACTGCTAAGCTTCAATTAAAACCAAAAATATGTAAATGAACCCATGTTTATGCATTAATTGACAAATATACATCCAACTAATTTAGATTTTATTTTGGCTAATTTTATATTTTTTTAAGGTTTGCACTGATTACTTTAAGATTTAAGGGCACACCCAAAGAAGCTTTATTAAAGGGAGGTTTTCCAAAGCAGCTTAATGTATCAATGATAAAAATATAGCAATCAATAAATCTAGAAAAATTTGCTTATAGTAGATGTACTTTTTCCTCTTTAATATTTCCTCTCATAAATCAATAAATTTGATTTCATAAAGCTATAAATAAAGCAATATGAATTTGTTCAATCATGTAGTAATCCAAACAAACAATAATATTGCATATTTTACTTTAAAAAGTTTTAGTAGACTTCTTTAATTTTTTGTTTTTAATATATCAACATAAGAACAAAATCAATCTTATACAAAAGTAATAGAATGTCTGTTTGTCTGTCCGTGTGGCTTTGTTTAGCAAAGAATCTCGCTAACCGCTAGTCCGATATGGTTCTTCCTTATACATGTAGGTCAAGCGAAGATTCATAACTATTTGTGGGAAGATTATCTCAATGCCCCCAAGAGAAATCGCCTATGGAAAAATATACCCAACTCCTCCCGGCCAAAAGAATTTATAGGCAGCCAATAGCCACATATGTTAATAGCTATTTATAAACATAAACGATTATAATATAGTCTATTTAACACTCTAAATTTTTTTGGTTGTTTTGTTAGAAAACTTTATTAACAATCTGTCTAAAATTTTGATGTAGATTTAATTAAGGCTGCATTCATAAATGTGCTTTCAATTACGCACATGTATCAAATATAAAACCGTCAAAACTTAAATCCTTAAAAAAACACAAGTATGTCCTCAATTTACCTTCAATTGTTGCTTTCCCTCAAAGTGCCTGTCGAGCAATTGCAATTCCGCTTCTTATACTATAAATAAAATGAATATAAGGAGGGAAGTTAGTAGTTTTTCCTAAGCCTACACCTGTGTGGGGGAGGGGTCCTAACCTTGCGGGGCCTATACCAAAGGTGCCCTAATCCTACGGGGTTACGGGTTAACCAAACCTAAAGTAATACCCTTTCCCTTATTTTTATTTATCTATGAAATAGAGTTCGTTTGCTCAATTATTTTATATTTTGTATATTGTATTTTTAGTTTACAATTTTGACACTATGTGTAAGATATTATTAGATGTGGAAATGAAAATACACTGTATTCAAATAAAAACAAAAAACTATCAAAATTTTGTTAATTACTTTTATAAAGCTTTGCCTCTGAAGTAAAACACCTGCTAGGCTTTTTTATCAGCGAATCATTTCTACAACTTTTATTGCGAATTTCAAATTTTGCATGATGATTCCTGAAACAGTTAGGTAGAAAGCATAGCAACTTTAATTTTATAATCGAAGTCAGAAAGTCCGATAATCTGATAATAATGATTTTTGTACCAAGGCACAATATTTAAATTATTATATTTATATAGTCCTAAGTGTGAGTTTATCCTTTAACATTATCCTGTGTTTATGCAAAAAATACATAAATTTTATTTAGACTTATATATTTATATTCTGTTTATTAATTTCTGACTCTACAATTCTTGATATCCCACCGTTAGATTTTGGAGTTTCGCTTTAAAGGATGTTGTCATCCTTGTTTAAATAATTTGAAATGCCGTGTTAAAACAGCTAATCTTGAAAGACAAAACAATTTAGCATCACTTGAGTTTTAATCGAAAACGTTTACTAGGACCAATTTTGTTATTAGTAGCGAAGCTGCTCTGTTTTGGTTATTGTTCTTTACATTTTTCTGCCTTCAAATTAACAAAACAAGGTTTTTTCGGGACCAGATTTTCAAATTTATTTAGCCGGAAACTTAATGAGCGAGAGACGGGATGTCGCAGCTTTTTATTGTGAGGGGGGTAAATTAATGGGTTTCAATTTTTTGAGGGCGGTCATCCAATGTATTTTTCGATTTTGAGGGGGTAAATCAGGGATTCAAAAAGGTTGAGGGGTAAACACCACTTCACCCCCACGCCTTGGACGTCTATGAAATTAAACAAGAGAAGAAAAACTATGATCTTATATGATCTCTTTATTAACTAGTTACACCTAAGAAATGGCGAGACGATTATATCATTATCCATTGTCTTATCCCTATATCCTTTAGTGGCCAAAAAAATATAAATGTATCATTTTAATACCTACACATTGTTCTAATATAACTGTTTTATATTATAGTAAATATTTTATTACTAAAAGCATAGCAACTGTATAGCTTACTCTCTTTGCATGTAGAGATTAACCTATTTTATCAAGCTGAAAAATTATAGAAGAATTCCCTCCAATCAAAATTCAATAGTTCATTTTCAGAAATAGTTTTTATAACGTTG
Organism: Acartia tonsa; assembly: GCF_053477335.1. Lineage (NCBI taxonomy): Eukaryota > Metazoa > Arthropoda > Copepoda > Calanoida > Acartiidae > Acartia > Acartia tonsa. Next base: position 23,980,152 of record NC_137265.1, read on the forward strand.
CTTTTTGAGATAGTCTTTTTTTATGACAAATATACATCCGTCTGTAGCACTATAAGAAGAATGGTTTATATGATTTATTGTATAGGAGTTTCTTAATAAGGTTTCTATGAACAGTAAGCTTTTATTTATAACTTAATTTTTGCTTCTGTCTATCCGTTTATTACTCCCTTAGGGAAATAGGATTAAAAGCTAGGAATAAATTGATTTCTTTGTGTAAAATCATTCTTGTCTCAGATGAACCCCATAGTGCATTAAAAAGGTCTATAAATATATTATGTATATTAGAACAGAGGCGTGTACAAGATTCATGCTAGGGGGAATTTATCCTTGCTTTCTCATAGAGAAGTTTGTACCCCAACAAGCGATGTTATGTGGGCGGGGGTGGAGGGTCTAAATTATTTCATTGCTCCCTTCCCCTATCTTATTTATTCAATTTAATTATTTGGGTGTTTCTTTCGGGGAAAAGAAATGGTCTGACATGTGGGCGAGGGATAATATCCTCCTTCTTCCTGTGCACGCCTTTGTATATTAAAACAGAGTATAAATCATTGTAATCTACTTAACTATACCCATATAACAACAGCTTAGGATAATACAAACAGTAATAAAGGAACAGGTAAAAAGTAAGGACAATTTTGTTAATAAGTAGCGCAACATTATTAAGTTAACATAATTTTAGTGTACTAGCGTCTACGCCCCTACAGGCCCCTATGGGCACTTAAAGTGAGAGAGGAGAAAAAAAAAGAATTTTTTTTTCTTGTGGTTAATTATCATGGGAGGGTGGTGGTACACTCCTTCAAAATAATTATAAACGCTCCTAGAACCTTCGGGAAGCTACACTGTAAAGGAGAATCATATTGGTTCGGCGGTTAGCGAGATTCTTCGATACAGACAAAAAAGCTAATTACTTTATATAATAGGATTCTTGTGTGGTAATATTTTTTTTATGATTTTTAGACGTATTTAGTAAATATAAAATCTTATCAAATTATATTCATATCTTGTTTAAAGTACACGATTATCTGAGCAAAAGATAAAAATTAATAAACACCCTACAGACAACACTCTTCAATTCAAAAGCGTTTGTTGCTACTTGTTTTAACTTTTAAAATCTCTAATTTTAAAGACCTGCTAGTTGTCTAATTGGTGTCAGCCAAGTTAGAGCCCATCTTACCAGGGAGAAAGGGGTCATGGGGCTGTTTAACACACTAGTCCCCAAAGTTTTATAGTAACGATTTCTTAATTGTCGGCTTAACAACTTTGGGGACATTTGGGGAAATTTTGAATGGTTAGTTTATTAAGTTGAGTGTCTAACCACTAATTGTAATCTACAGAACGGGTAATTTGGTTTATCATCATTGGGGATGTACATAAATTTATCGGGTATTGTCCTATCCCTTTAGATCCCTGCCAGCTAACACTGCGCAATTAATATTTTTGTTACCAATCCATTTATCTCTGTAACGATATAAATGTAATAAAGCGATTCTATTATGACAAACTGTATTGTATAATGGACATTAATAAAACAAACACACCAAACATTATTGTTTTATATCGATATATTAAAAGCAGAGGCGTGCTAAGAGGGGTTAAGGGGGTGGATACACCCCGCTCTATTGTATTTTTATAAAATTACTATGGGGAGTGGGGATGTACCTTACCCCCCTCCCCCCCAGAAAAAAGCCTAAAATGTTTGTAAGTATATTCCCTTAATAGCAGAGCCCTATCGGTCAAGCAATTAGCAAGATATTATGGTTAATCCTTACCAACACTTTGAATTTCTTTAAAAATATATGTACTAAATATTTATAAACTATTAAACCGCCAAGAGTTTTTGACAAATAAAATCAAATGTTACACATTTAAAATTTTTTTTTTTGAATATCAATGTAATTATTTTTCCTAGACGAACAACGTTATGGGAAATCTGAAAATTAAAAAAAAATATTATGAAAAATAATATTAAAAAAACCTCAGTTAGTTCGAACAACACTGTAAAAATCCTACAAAAGCAATTTTTTAGATATTAAAAATTCTTCTTTACTATGAAAATGTGCTAAGAAAATTTAAATAAATATTAGGCTAATTAAATATTTTTGTAATTCTTTATAAATTAAAAAAGAATGTAAAGTGTTTTCGTTTGAACACTAGAAGTTATAGGATACAAATTTTAAATAAAAGTAGATTTGTAAGACTAAAAGTTTAGTTCATTATTATTATCTGTCAAATAAAGTATTTTAATTATCCTAAATTTTTAAAATGAAGGTTTTACTTGTTCTGATCTGTGTTGGTGCCGCTGCCTCCATGAAATGTTCGGTAAGTTAATATATTTTTAGTAGTAAATTTCCTCTTAAGATTTTAAATGTTTTAGTATAAAAGCATATTATTTTGGGTTTTATTTGCAAGAAATATGATAAATTTCCCCTTTTGGTTTACAACGTTTCCTTTTTATTTTGGAGCTTTTCTATATAATTTACTTTGTACTTCAGAAAGGTTCTGGAGGAAATATTAGTTTCTTGGATGCTATTCATGATTGATAGCTCTTATTTTCAATAAATAGTCCTGTGATGTGTGTAGTATTTCTACCCTTTCTATCATACTTTAATAGATTAAAACCTTATTTTTAAAAGCGAAGCTTTTCTATAATTAGGGTCTGTCCGTCCGTCCGTACGTCCGTCCGTCCGAGATAGATAGCTTTTATTCGTTATTTAGGCATGTTAGAATTGTCCTTATCGATTTCAAACTTTGCATGATGATTCCTGTAGGAGATAAGTACGATTTAGAAAGCATAGCAACTCTATAATCATTACCAGAATGTCCGTATGTCCATTTTAAACATGTTGATTTTTTACTTTTTTAACAACAAATTTTTATGTGATCTAATTATCCGTTTGATCTGATTTTTGGTATATTGATTCCTGGAACAACAAAGAACAATATTATAAGCGAAGCAACTCTATAATCAAGTCCTTAAAATGTAAGTATGTCCATAAACATTATCCTGTATCGAGTAGTTTTTCAAAAAATTTACTTACAATTTTGCTTCGAATCTTATACTTTTATATTCTGATTATTCGAATCTTATACTTTTATATTCTGATTATTCAGTTTAGACACTATACAAGTGTTAATGTCCGTTTGTACTACCGTTTCAGTGCTTCGCTTTTATGGATGTTGTCATCCTTGTTCTTATGTGATTTTCATGTTGGTTTTGCATATTGTTTTTTCTTTTATGACTGTTTAGTATCTTTTATATAATTCTTTAAGTCTGTGTGTTCATTACATGATTTTTTGTGCTTCGCTACTAATGGATATCGTCATCCTTGTTTAAAATCTATTTATTTCTACCCTATTTAGTTAAAGTTTTTAAGATTCCCAAGTTTTACCCAAAATAGAATTTGGTATTGCCTCGCAATAAATGGACGCTGTCCCATGATATTTTTTTTATATTAGGTTGACAGAGACGTCCAGTTTATATTGAAGAATTTCAACCCCACAGCTGTGTCCAAAAATGTGGATTGTGTTGTTGGGGTGGGCGCTTGTGACTCTTTAGGTATCCTTTAGATTTCATATCTGCTTTTAATACTCGTTCTTGTAAAAAATCCTGTATTGTATTCTATGTTTGTATAATTCACTTTGTCCGCTAGTCAGTCTGTTACGCTAGGGGGAAACGTGATTTTCTCTCCTTTTTAAGATGACTGAAATTTTAGTTGTTTAACAAGTTCATTATTTTTACGTATTTTCTTATTTGCGATGTTACATAGATTCCTAGATTTTAAGTTTTCATGATTCTCTTCCCCTATTCAAGCTAGAAGGCTGATTTATTAATTTTTTATGACCCAGCTTTATAGTTCCTTTTTTCCCGATGTCTATCCATAATTTTTGAGCTTCGCTACTTATGGATGTTTTCATCCTTTTAATAGCAAATTTCTTTCAAATCCTACATTATTTAATTTATTATGGAATAATAGTTTGTTAACTTCAGTTACACTTCACTTAAACCTAAACTTCTATGAACTTCGGATACTTTTATATCTTAATTAATTGGTTCAAACCAGAAGTGTCAAATTAAAACTCCTGTTGGAGCAATTTTGTATGTTATCCTTTTCAAAATCCCTTCAAATCCTGTACAAAGGGGGAGGTCATTTTCTAGTAAATTCCGTAAAGGTGTGTGTGTTATAAGGCCTAAAAATAGTAGTAGAACGATAAGGTGCTCTATATATTTGTATTCCCTATTGAATAGAACAATAGGGAGCACCTTATCGTTCTACTACTATTTTTAGGCCTTATAACACACACACCTTTACACACTTTTACGGAATTTACTAGAAAATGACCTCCCCCTTTATGTTGTTTTCCTTACAATAGGTATTATAATTTAGGAACCAAATTGAAGGATGAGGCACCAGATGCAGTCCGAAGTGGCAAGTGCGGCAGAAGTTGTACCTGTAATCAAATTCAGGTAAACCTAGTGTGGGAGCATTGGACTTAAAACTACACTAGTGTCCAAAGTTTTGTAAATCCTTGTCTTATTCGCTGGCTTAATAATATTGGATTAGTTTCTACAAGTTTTTTCAACAGCTCCACTTTTCAACTTTTAAATCTACAGAAAGGGTAAGCGTTTTTAAGAATTTAACTTTGAATTCTTTTGTCCTTTACGTTTAAACTAGCTAGCACAGCCTAACCTTTTTTTAACAGGACATAATGGGTTTATGTTTATGATTATTTATTTATTAAACTTTAAACCAAATATTTTATTTTTTTAAAGCTTATATGGTAGATATTTTCACTAGATCTGTCCTGTCCTTCATTCTTGTTTTCATACCTGTTTATTTTAGGTCCGCCTTGTGGTTAACAAAATGAAGCGAGAATATCCCGGGCAGTGGGACAGAGTTGTTAGAAAATATTCAAAAAAATAATCACAACTGAGTAAAACCAGTTTTAAATATTGAACAAAATTTATGATTTTCTAGTATTTTAACGTAATCTAGTAATTGTTATGTTTCCGTGACTTGTTTCATTAGAAATAAAGATATTGAATTAATTTTGGCAACCTTTATTTTTTTAAAAGCTAATTTTTTTATATCTGGGATACGTTGCTCGTCCGAAACGGATGGCTTACATAGTTTTATCATTAGATGTGGTGATGCCTGAGTTAGTTGGGTACAATTCCAAAAGCTTGGCTACTCTACAATTCTTGTATTTTTGGAATGCAGATTCCTAGGAATAAAGTACATTTTTCAGAAAGCTTCTCAATAAAATAAGTACTCTATTGCAAGTATGTAAACAGTATCCTGTAGTTATCAGTTTTTAAACAAATATACTGTTTTTGTCTAAATTTATAAATTTAATTTCTGTTTATTTAGTCTGACACTCTACAAAAGATTATGTACGCTTAATGGATGTCGTCATCCTTGTTAGAAGGATAATCTCAAAATGCACCAATTCTATTTCTTTTGTAGCGTAGCTACTTTATAAAAATTTTGTCTGTAACTATATTGAAGAAGTATCTTATTTTTAATCTGGTGTGATTTGTTACCCTAGGTTATTTTGTTTACATAATATACACGGGTATAGACTCGGCTTATACCAACAATGAAATTAATTCGGTAAAAAATCACGAAACCTATACGTGTTTTTCAGCTGTGGTTAGAGGCAGCACATCGTAAAATTGACGACCTCTCTATCTGCCCCCCAAATATTATTTTATATTTATTTCGCTTGTTGGTTATACCTTATACAAACCTGGTATAGACCCCCGAAAGGTTTATGCATATAAACTACCCATCCTCCTTTACATACATATTTTGTAAATAAGCGAGGTTTTCTGGGCTCGACAGACACCTTGAGGTAAATTACCGTTCCTTGTCTTTAACCAAAACACGGAAGTGGAGAAGACTGGGAAATCTTAGACAAATTTTTATGATCTGCAGATAATCTTTTATAGTTACAATTGTTATGCGCACACGTTTAGAAAGTGTTCGGCAGCCGCATGCTAAGCCATAGAAGACCGTAGATGAATGTTGTTTTTAGTATCAAAGCTACTATATAAGACACCTAGTCCGTCACGGCTGCTGGTTAAGATAGACTGCTGATTTCTGTGTGAAGATAAGCTTACAAATTACCATTTAGTATATATTTTGATTGGTCAATTGGTCCTCTATTCATGAAGTATAATCCTTTAAGACATGCATGTAGAGTTTCGTGATTTTTATAAGAATAAATTCTTAATTTATGACCATTGAACATCTTCTCTTTAAATCAATTTGTCTGTTAATATAAGATTCTTTGTGCTGAGTTACATAGGTATGTTGTAATCCTTATTTTTTTTTCTACAAACAATAAGTAGAATCTGTATTCTGCTAATCCACCACTAAATAAAATTTTATACAGATTTAAAATTCAGAAATCCACCGCCAAACTTCACTTAAGTTTTAGCTGTTGCAACTGTTTACACTTCTTACACTGCTTGTTTTCATAATTAGTAACAGAGAGTAGTTCTTACTTTAATAATATGCAGCTACCGCCAACTGCCAGAAAATTCTGCGGCCGACTAGTCCTGTGTTTAAACTTTATTGCCCTTTTTTCTGGCTACTATGAATACAAACAATCTAATATTATCCTAGTTGGTTATTCTTTGACCCCTTTTTGGGCGAAAACGAAACTGCAATAGATATTTATCGCATCATAGTTTACAGAGCTCAACGCGGACATTAAAATGAAAAATTATGAGAATAAAACTTAAAATAATTTTATTATTTTTATTTTTACAATTGTTGAAATTGTCTATAATCCGATGCTAAACATATTCAGTAAGGCTAAAAACCAGTTCTAAACCAGCGGATATTGATCAGTTTAGAAGCGTTACTGGAAAAAGATATAACTAGACTAAAATTTAATTTTAAGAATCAATTTTATAAGATATTGTATGTAATCTTTTTTGGTCGTAAAAAGCATAGCTATTCTATAAAAGAGGAAATTTGTTCGTCCGATCAACTGTTCTGTCTGTCACAAATGATTGTTTAGGACAATGTCAATTCTACTAATAGCAATATTTTTGTCTAACACAACCTAGGAATTTGGTAAAGTAACAATCAATCCTTTGATGGCACGACCTTTATCATGAAGTCCAAACTATGCATGATAATTAGTAGGGGCTGCTTGCTATTCAGCCATTTAATTCCATTTGAAATTGCCAAAAATTGAAATATTCTTTTTGGCGTAGAGTTGGCGTAAAACTTGTTTTTTTAAGGTAGCTGAAGGGAAGTGGATATGAAGGGGAGAAATAAGGAAAGAGATTTGAGGGAAAATATTTACTTATAATTGTTTGAATCGCATTCACTTCTTAATTAGTTGCTCTTGTTAATAACAATCTCTTTTTTCTTCAAAGTTTTCAACTGAGGTCGCTTAATGTAAAAAGGATATTGTATTTAAATCTTTTGCTTTAATAAAGGCAGAAAATCTTATATTTACCAAATTTTCAATGGAAATATTGATTCTTAAAATTGCGTAGAATGAGTTTTCCTAACTTTTACTGTAATCATAAGGACAATGTCATAGTATCCAAGTATATTCTACATCAATTGTTTTGTTGTGAATATTGGTAAACATGGCGCGAATCAATCTGTCCATTAAAATTTGCGGAACTTCCTTGCATATTTATCAGGGAGTAAGGGAGGGGACAATGGGCAATTAATTCAATATAAGAGTTATCAAAGAAAGGGCATGAAATCCAGTTTAATCCAATAAATTTGTAGGAAATTATAAAGGGATTGTTAATTGAATAATAGATTTCCATAGCGTCATGTAAAGTGAAATCACAACTTGTTTTTGATGAAATATATAGAGGTTTTTTGGTGTGATTTTTATATTAAAAGATTATTGGACCCGGCCAGCTGCTAGCAAGAATATGACTGCCCCTTTTTATTCTGTTTATTTCCCTTGCCCCTTGCCCCCACCTCCCTTCTCCCTTCTCCCCGTCTGCTACATTCCAAACTAACACAACGAGTGTTTATTTCCCTTGCCCCCACTTCCCTTATCCCTTCTCCCCGTCTGCAATATTCAAAACATACATAACGAGTAGCGGCATTCTATGCGCAAGTCCCCAAACTCAGTCAGAAACTGCTAAATTCTTGCAAATTCCCTTTAGGCCAGTCCCCAAAGTCTGAGACTCCCAAAAATTGAATATTCGATCCATTGTCCCCTCCCTTACTCCCTGATATTTATACTTATGTACATAAATTGAAGAGGTTAAAGTCGTGTCTAGGTAATCTGTTGGAGGGATCAGGGAGGGAAAGGACAATGGCGTTAAATCTTTAATCTAATATGAAGCTATTTCTCCCCCCCCCTTATCATATAGAATATTCTTTATAGAGTAGAATATTCTTTATAGCAATTACAGGGAGATTAATTTAAACATCATTGTCCTTTCCCTGTATCCCTGAGTAGCAACTGGAGTATATTTTTTGGTAAACAGGGATGGGACAATAGGAGATAAAATAAACTTTCTTTTGTTGATTGTCTTTAGGGACTTATTATTGTACAGAAGAATTGGTTAGAGTAAGAAATAAGGTGGTTAGAGTGGTTATTCTATTTTCCCCCCAATATTTCCGTTTGAAAAGGTTGGTCTGTATGTCCTTCCGTAACGGATAGCTTTTATCTTTGAATTAGGCATGTTAAAATTGTCTAATCAATAGCAAACTTGGCATGGGGATTTCTGTAATGGGTACGATTTAGTGAGGGTTTTAATTGTTTGTACGCTATTAGAATGGTATCTTATCATCACAGGAATCTTCATGAAAAGTCGCCATCCCTCCCTCCCAACACTTTAAATTGTAGTTTTAACAATAATAAGTGTAGACACCTTTGTTGAAAGGGAAGTCAATTAAACAGTGGCGCCATTGGTACCATCCCCAAAAATAGCTATAAACCTTCACAGGACCCATGAGAAGCTACACTGTAAAGAAGTGTCGGTTACTTTTAAATAAGGATCAGATAATTTTGATTATTCGCACATAAATGTTCTTGTTCTATATCATTACTTTTTGCGTCCTGCAGAATCCTGAATTTATTAACAAGCATTGAGAAATTAATGATTATGCGTTTTTTGCAACATCCGAGGATATCAAGCAGGGGTGCAGAGACACGCAAATTAAAGATAGAAAATATTCCATATTTTTTTATCTACTCAAATGGATTTATTATTACTTGGATCTTATCATGTACTCTAATAAAGTAAAACGACCCAAACTACCATCTCCTCCCCTCACTCTGGATGAATGAACTGACCAATAAAAGATTGTAGCAACCTAAGTTGACGATAATTTTTATCCTGTCATTATATCCACGTATATTCTATATCCATTGCTACTTAAGAACTGTAAAAACTTAGAATAAAGGGAGTATTTAGTTTTCTTAAATTCTTCCTACAATAATCCCTGAATATAAAGAGAACATCAACAATTAATTTATTTATATTAATAGTGGCACTTACGTTAAAAAAAATAGAATAAAGACTTACAAATTGAAATGGACTTATCACATCTTGAAACAATGATAACGCTAACTTTTTCCAGTAATATTACTAAACGTAGTCTAAGTACTCTACCATAAAAGGTATTACAAAAGTTGGAAACTCTGACTGTCCTATTATATTTCTGCATAAAACTAACAACAATATTAGTTTATAATCTCAAGTTTTTTATGGTAATACATTTTCATAATTTATTACTGATACTGAATTACAACATAACATGTTTTATATTGTTAAGTACTTTATTTTATTGCTGGCTTCGCCCCTATTCCATTCGATTGTCTTAAATAATTAATTTTCTTGTTGGCAGGGTTTCGAACCATGGTTGCTATTCATTTTGTTGTGGAAAATTTATTAATTAATAAAACTACTTCTGCTTAACATGGACATACTTACATTTAAAGACTTGACAGAGAGATTCTTAGCCTTTAACATGGTGCCAAATAGTCAAAAAAAGATGCAACGATTTCTAAATTGTACGAGGAATCATCATGCATAGCTTGAAATCGAAGGAGACTTCAAAATACTTAAATTAACGATCAGAGATATCCTTTGATGATTTATTCCGATTTCAGTAAGGAAACCAAAGCTTGCTATTGTATGCTAGTCATTTGCATTTTACTTTCTGCCTCAATACAACTTTTAAAAATCCTGCATAAATTAAAGAGTAGCCCAGAACAAACACATCCTATCATATTTAAAGAGGTAATGTTTTTTTGTCTGAAGCTTAAGAGTTCCCTATTTTAGGCAAGATTCACAAAGGATGCTGTACGTATTGGTGCAAAAAATGGGGACAATTTTTAAATTGATTTGACGGGGCTGTTTATTTACGTCACAAGTGAGGGGAAAGAAAAGGGAAGGAGGAAAGAAACCCCCTAGAAAAGAGATGGGGGTATGACGTCACACGCCAAAACAATTTGAAATTTGTCCCCATTTTTTGCACCAATACGTACAGCATCTTCACAAAGGTAATGTGAGGGTTTTAGGCTATTTCATTTTCATTTTTAAGTCTTGGAATGAGTTTATGCTATTTTTTTCCATCTCTTTCCCTACAAATATAGAGGCCCTAGAGGCTGGGTGCGCAACCGCTAGTTTTTTAAAAACATCGGATAGTATTTGTTTGTGTATACTATGTGTGATTTGTGATTCCAACAGAGGCATCATTTTTCAACTATTTCTTAGTGAAAAAGTGCATTAAAAACGTATGCACTAAATAATGTTTGCTGCTCAAATTTGTTAAAACAGAAGTACTGAAACTGACAGGATTAGGATATGTCGACATCAACTCATTTTCAGTTTTGAAAAAGTATACAACTTTTTGTGGGATCTCTTTCTTCTAGGGGTTTATTTCCTTGCGAGGTTGGTGGTATCCTCCCCAAAAATAGTTATAAAACTAGAAATGTTTATTGATATTACTTTCTCTTATTCTTTGACTTAAAACTTCTTTTAACTTGTTGATTAGTTGGTTAAAACTAGCAATGTCAAACTTTTTAACATATGACCTATATCTTCAGAAGAGGTAATTTTGTTTATCACCATTGCAAAATCAATATGTCGTGCATTACCTTATCCATTAAAATCCCTGCTCAATTTCAGTATCTGCCAAAAAAAAAATTATTTTTCTTCTTAATTGTAATAATCAAATATTGAAAACTAGAGTTGGCTCGATATAATTATCTCCCTATTGGCTAGTTTTCTATATGCATATCTATTTCTCAATAAATCTATTTTCCTCACCCGGCATTACTATCTAAAAGAAAGTAAATATTTAATAATCTAAATGATTTTAAAAAGATTTTTTAAATTATATTTTTTTCTTTACATTACCATCACCAAAGGGTTAATGATGATGATTACAATTTTAGTTTAATATTTGAACACACAAAGTGTCGCCACAATCGAATTCTTTTAAAACAGAGTTTTCTTAAATTTATTATATTATAAATTTAAATTTTCTTTTTTATGATTAGAAATTAAATACATTGATATAAGGTAAATAGCAACATGAAATTAAAAAAAGGAATTTATTTTTAATAAAGTAAAATAATGGGTCTTATCGTTCTGGGCAATGAGAGTTTATTATGGATTGTTGGAGCACTATGAGTTTTAAACAAATATTCCTTGGAAAGCTTGAGCTCGTTTATAGACATTTATTTCCTATATAGATCTGACATGGATCTTGAAGCAATTAAGCACGCCGTTTTGTACATGTTAAAAATTGGAAGATTTCATTAAATAAAAGTTATCGCAAATATACTTAGTAAATAATAAAATTGAGATAATTTTTTTATTTAAATTTTCTTATACTTTAAACTGCTTTAATGACTAATTTGTTAGTTATTTCTGTGATAATTATGGCCACAATTGTCCTTGCCAAAAAATTGCGCAACTTAATTTGCACACTTTGATGCTTACACTCAATTGCAATCGATTTGGCAAACTATCGGTTTTGAATTTCAATTTTAGTTGTTGAGGTACGGTGCGCCTTGGGCTTGGTGGGGATATAGGATCAAGAAACTAGTTGTTTTATTGTCAAAATGAATAAAACTTGTATAATACATCTAGGCTTTAAATACATCCTGTGTATATTGTCAAAAATTCATCCATTTAACGCAAATTGCAGAGAAGCTTTTATAAGATATTGCACCCATGAGATCAGAATAGCTTAAGTTAAGGTGTTGAAGGTTTATTTTAATTAGGTTATTTTTTCATTTACATTATTTTAAAAATAGCAGGGACTAGGGGCAGGTGTCAGGGTTTTGAATGCAGTTGGTGGTTGTAAATATATGGTGGATTATTGAAAGAACTGTCAGTGGGCAAATTTTTATAAATGTTTCTGTTCCTTTATCCGCAGGAGTGAAACACTTCTAACTGCCGCATAAAGTATTTTATCTTTAAAATAATTCATATCCTATATTATACGGTGTGTGGTAACTAAAATGTACACAACTTAAATGCGTAATAGTTCTTTATTGCATCGTATCATAGAAGCTTTCTGCGAATATTAAAATAAAAAAATCTAAGATTAACACGAGTTCTGTTAGCCCTTAGGGGCCGAAGGCCTGGGCAAACAAAACAGGTAAAAGTTTGATTTTTCATATAATATTCGTAGAAAATTTTCTGTAATACGATGCTGTACATGACTTTTCAGTATGATTGAGAACTAGTTCTAATCCAGCGGATATTAATTAGTTTCTAAGTCATACTGGAAATAATTATTCCTGTACAGAGTATTGGAAAGTTTAGCATCGGAATTATTGAGTTTTTTTGTGATTTTGTTGACCATTTGGTTTGTCATTATCAATCTTTTATGATAAGAGTGGATGGATTGCCGAAAATATAAAAGTTAAATGCTATTTAAATACTATTTCAGAAAGATGATACAATTAATAAATGGATGCTTTTAACCTTTTATTATCATCGAGAACAATAAAAATATAGCAAGGACAATTTATGTGACGCGCTCTTAATATATTGGCACCAGAAATAAAGTGATAGCAATAAAAGTTGTCTGAACAATTGCGTGTAGCGCAGCAACGACGATGCAAGTCCGTTAATCACCATTGCCTACATCAATTATAAATTTGCTAAGTAACACACATGCCAAACAGACTAATTCGAACATGCAAACTAAGATACACTTAAAAATAAAGAATCATATAGACATTAATTTCTAAGAATAAAAATATTATTAAATTTTTACAATATTTTTGTTGAGCTACTCATAGACATAATTGTCCTTGTTTATCAGTGAAGGAAGTAAATTATACTGTTACCCAAAGTTTTAAAAAACATCTACATTCATTACTTGGCTTACAAATTTGAATCTTGATGGGTCGGTTGGTTTAAACTAGTACACTTTTCATCTATTATCTTCATATAAGTAGTAATTTTGATTTATCAATAGTATGTACCACAATTTATCATCCATTGTCTCTTCACTAAAGATCCCCAGGGAGGGCAGGAATTGGGATGTTTCTTGCACTAGTCAAAAATGTTTTTACGTTGGCTTAACAACCTTTGGGACTTCTATTGAATTTGGATTGCTTGTTTCCTTTTGTTGAGTGTCCAAACAATTCAACCATTAATTGTAATTTTAAAAAGGGGTAATTTTGTGTATTCTCATTGGGGATGTACATTAATTTATCGGCCATTGTCCTATCCCATCTATTCCTGTTTCCCAGTACTCTTTATTCGTGAAGTATTGCGGCTGTGTTTAACTTTTTGTGCTCAACTCTTAATTAACTTTCCAAACTAAAGAACTAAAATATATTCCTTTAAATAGGCGCGTGCACAGGGTTTTGCCGAGGGAATGGCAAAAATTTTACACTCCCCGGAATCTTCCCCAACCCCATCAGTGTTTAATGTGCTTTTAAAGCTTAATTAACTTTCCGAACTAAAGAACTAAAATATTTTCATGTAAATAGGCTCGTGCACAGGGTTTTGCCGAAGGAATTTTACACCCCCCTTTAGTGTTTTATTGTTTAATGCAAGGGGTGTGAAACTATTTTAGAGGGTTGTAGGAGAATTAAATTGGAATCAGCACCCCACTGTCACAAGTACATGCCTCTAAACCATTCATTAGATTAGTAAAATAAAGCTTAGAAAAAAATAGATAATTTAAATTTGCAAATACGAATCTACTTTCAAGTTACCCAAACCTATATTTTTAACTAAAATTGCAATACTATATAACTATAGCTAGTAATGCTAACAGTTTAACTGATATGGTTCTCCTTCTCATAGGTCCAGGGATGGTTTATAACCATTTTGGGGGATGATATCTTTACTATCCCAAGAGTAATCACCTCTCTCCTCGAGTACCTCTATAGGTCTATAGGGGCGTAGCCGGTAGTGATTAAATAAATACAAGAGAATCCAAATAGAATAAAATCAGAAGTGAACCATTACCAAACTTAATAATTGTTGAGTGACGGAACAAGCTGTTCACGAGATCTTACCATACACACATACATTTAGCATCAATACATACATAATAGGATATAGATTTACCTATCCGTATAAATATTATTTTCGTATCCTGTAACAATTATCATTTATCATATAACATCATTAGGAAGATTATAATAATAACAAGGATAATAATATCTGTAGGTAACACAGCAACAAAATAATTATATTGATATTTACAGTCAGTATGATAAGCTATCTGCCCCTTTATGAACACAAGTTAAGACTCGGATGAAAAACCCGCTAAGATATGCAATAATTCTTGAATATTAAAACGTTAAAAATGTTTCCTACTGCAGCTATGTCAGGTGCGCGGCCTAAATAGTTGTAGACGGGGGAATGCGCAACTCATTACTATTCACAGTTGGGACATCTCAGACAAAAGTCGTGCAATCAAAGGGTTAGTTGTCTGTTGAATGTTACTTAACCTTGGGTGTTAGGGTATCGCATCCCATTACAAGCAGATGATGCTCTGGATTCACTAGATGATCACTTATAAATCAAAGGATAATCCCGCCATTACGAGGTAAGGTAACAGAATCTGTGTCTGTCTATCCTGAAGGATCTCGCTAATCGATATGCTTCTCCTTTATAGAGTAGCTTCTCATAGGTCCTAAGAATGTTTATAACTATTTTGGGGGATGGTACCACCATACTTTCTAGAATGGTTTTAGGCTAATTAAGTCTTGCGGTCGGTCTTATGCTGTTTTTCTGGTTCAGGGGAAGCTATACACAAAAAATCAATTCCTATTTTGTTTAGTCTATCGGGCAGACTGACGTACGGATGATTTAGTAGAAGAATAGCTCCACTACTATATACTAATAGTAACAACTCACAAAAAAAGAAAAATATAATGTATAACAGTTATAGTATATTTCTCTGACATTTAGGTAAAAACTATCCTTTTCGCCCGTAACCAATAGTAATGGATTTATAATTACTTGGATCTTTCACCAGATTATCATGAACTCTTATAAAGTGAAACTCTTAGGTGGCTAAAATTGCAATACATATCATCCACCCCCTCTACCTCATCTCCTCTCCTCCTACTAGATAAATTAACAAATTTTTCACCTGTCATAATATCCGCGTAAATTCTATATCAATTCCTTAAGTATAACTTTTATTATTGGATGTTTCTCTTTAGACTTACCATTCCAAAAACACTAGGAAGGAGGAGACATTGGGCTATTAATTGCACTAGTCTCCAAAGTTTTATGATAACAACTCTAC
This sequence comes from Acartia tonsa, assembly GCF_053477335.1. NCBI lineage: Eukaryota > Metazoa > Arthropoda > Copepoda > Calanoida > Acartiidae > Acartia > Acartia tonsa. The sequence continues at coordinate 23,995,892 of NC_137265.1, forward strand.
AACTATGGGGACCTTTATTGAAATTTTATTGGTTAAGTTGAGTGTCCAAACGTTTCAACCACTAATAGTAATCTACATAAAGGAAATTTAGTTATTATCATTGGGAAAGTACATAAATTTATCGTTAATTTAGTGTTTTATCATTAGGAATGTATGTATACTTATCGACCTTTGTCTTATCCCTTTAAATTCCTGAAAAAGTAAAACACACAATATGAAAGAATTCATAAATATTGTAAAATTTGGTGTTGTGTGAAAAAATAAAATATTTTAGTAATGGCAATAGATATAATTTATCTAGATGGCCAAACTGGTCCCATAATCCGTCAAACTTAAAAATCATATAGTTTGCCATATGCTTCACACTATACTAGGAAAAAAAAATTGCCCTCTATGTACCAAATGTGTACACATTTCCACTAATAACATGGCCAGATTGATCTTTCACTGTTATCCTCTTGGCTGATTTAAAGAGTGTGTCTCTAGATGATCTCTATTGTAACGGCTATTAAATTTGAAACTAGTGAGTGTTGACACTGTATCTGATTTTAGATTGAAATTTATCCCCTCATTAATCTTTCCCAACAACACAACACTCTAAATATTTCAAATTTAAATTAAGTAGTGTAAAATTTAAATTAAAAGCAAGATTTTCATGAAAACTTAAACTTTTTGAAAATGAAAAAGATTACTGTCCTTTCATCCAAGAAATAAGGGGACATTGGGCTGTTTATCACACTAGTCCCAAAAGTTGGATAATAACATTTTTTTTATTCGTTTGCTTAACAAATTTCGGGACTTTTGTTGAATTTTGATTAATTAGGTTCATGTAGTTGAGTGTCCAACCGTTTAAACCAGCTATTGTAATCTACAGAAAGAGAATTTAGTTATCAACATTGGGCAAGTACACCAATTTATCGGTCATTGGCTTATCTCTTTAGATCCCTGTTTTTTTTTATAGTTAATAGAACCTATTATTCCTAGATTATTTTTTACAGTGCACACTATTGTTAGCTACTGTTTTAATTTCCACATAGTGTTTCCAAAAGGTTAGATGAGTTCAAAGATATCCATGTTATGCAAACCATAAAATGTTAAAAAGTATTATGCAGCAGCATGCATATAGTTTATAAATCTAATTTCAGGGACAAAAGAGATGCAACAACATTTTTTGTTGTTGTAGAAAAGTCCTCCAAAACTAATTCTACATATGATTACTGTTTAATGGCATGTTTTAATCGCAAAGACTATTGAAACAAGTATGACAATATCTATGAAAGAGAAGCTCTAAAAAACATAATCTCTTGTAGAGTGAAGTCTAAGGAAAATTGTATATAAATGAGAAAAAAATTTACTTAAATACAGGATACTGTGGACTTATTTATATTATAAGGACTTGATCATGGAGATGGTTCGCTTATTATATTGTACCTTGTTGTTCTAGGAATCAATATTCTCAAAATCAGATGATCTAAGAAAGAATAAAAAAGTATTAAAATTATTGTGTTAATCCAAAAAAATTACATGTATTAATCATTTTTTTAAATGGAGGGGGGGGGGGGGGAGGTATTTAACATAATACCATGCATTTTATAAACTTTGGCTACCAGTTTAGTAGTCCAATCCCTGATTTAAAAATGAACATATTTCTGACATACTTTGTAAATATATACATACTTATATAGAATAATTTACAACAAAATCATGAACTAATTTTTTTCCAGGCGAAAATTTTCTACATGTCTTAAATGTATGTATGTCTTTCGTTATACTATACTTTATCATACAATGATGAATTGTATCAATGGATATATTATACGTGGATATTGTATGAGTTTTTTGCACATCCTGATGTTTCTTCCAGCTGGATATCATAACAATACACCCTATCCCACACCCCTATGACTTTACCACATCTCATCCCCTGTCTTAATATCCACGTATTCTATATCCATTATTTCATCCTGAATGATCCTTACAGTTTTCAAACATAACACTTTATTTATTGGGAGAAACATTAATTCATTTCAAAACATTTTATAAATTCGTTTAATGAAAAAAAGACTTAAAGCAACCTTTTATGACGAATGTTAAAAATTTTTAAATTGTAAAAGATTCAATTTAAAAAAAAATAGATCTAGGAAGCTTTTTATAGATTTTTTTTTGTTTGAAAAAAATGACGTCATAATGGCCTAACATTGGTCAATTAAAAAGTACATTGGCCTATCATTAGTCATTTGTATCATATAACGACGTTTTTCATAGGCACTATAAATAGCTTCGACAAGCGTTAAAAATAATTTATGTGCAAAAGATTCACTTTAAAAAAAACTAGATACTAAATCTAGATATATTTAGTAATTTTGTCCACAAACTGTAGATAAATCTTTTTATGAATATTTTACACTAAAGTCTAGTTAGTATATGCTAGATGTTTATTCATATAAGCAAATTTTATAAAAGCAAATTAAATAGCTAAGAATAAGGACAACATGTTTTTTGCATGAAAGCGAATAAGGTTTTAGTATGATAATAAAAAAACACGGGCCTGCGAGTGGCTACGGGGGATATCAACATCACCCCAAGACATTAGGTTATCAAAAACAGCCATTCTTTTTCTTACTTCCTTAGGCTCATACCCCATTGGCAAATTGCTGAGCACGCCACTGGTTTACACCCTTAATATCTATTTAAAAGGTTTTCTTCAAGGACATATAGCCAACAATCGAAATAAATCAAAAAGATACGTGGGGGCAGATAAGAAATTTGCCCCCCAACGACAGCTAAATACCACGTATAGGTTTCGTAATTGATTTCAAAATGTTGCTGTTTTTTAAAAACATACATGTATGCGATAATTACATAGCTTGCAAAAAAGCGTTGAAAAATAGTTGCACGTCAAAATAAAGACGTAGCTTAGAGGTGTTGATCCCCTCACTTGTTTTATCCTTGCGTTAATTTACTGAAATACGGAAAGTGTCATGTGTGACGTCATAAAAATACGTCTAAAAAGGAAGGATAAAAGGAAAAGCGGGAAAGGAAACCCCTAATAAAGAGATGGATTTAAACGTATTTTTATGACGTCACACGTGACACTTTCCGTAACATCTTGAAATACTAGCCATAAGTTTAAGTCGACGTAAGTGTATAAATTCATGACTTAAAATGATTTAAAAGAGTTGGCTGATTTCCTTTGTTTTGCATCTGCACCAGAAACGAACTTTTGTTGAAATTTTTTTTTTGGATGATTTTTTTAGGTTAGGTTAGGTTACGAAAACAATATATATATATTACGCAGCGATAGTATTCTATTGGGATAGGACCCTTTAAGGTTAGGTAAAGGATTGTGTGAAAGCACGATGATTTAATTTATATTGCAATTATAATTAGCTGTTCCAGAGTAATATAATATTTGATGATGATTCTCTAAACGTGTAGGCATTATGAATTTAATAGCTACAACCAAAAAGTTAATTTCAGATACAATAAAATGTTTGACATCTTTGTATAGCTTGTCTATAAGTAGAACGGAGTCTATGTGTATGTTTGTCTGTTCGGATAAAGCTTGAAAACTCGCATAACTGCTAGAATGCTTTTTAGGGAATACCTGCACTGGTCATACAAAGGTTTGAAGCTATTTTCTCCAGTAGTAAGACACCTCCCACCCAAAAAATATTGCCATTGCTCACACAAAATATATATTTAGGAAGATTCTAAATTTTATAGAGTATTTAATATTTCTACATGGTCTAATGTGCTTAACTATGCTTACATGTATACATAATGGATATAGGATATACGTGGATATATTGACATGGGAAAATTTGTCTTCATTTGTCATTTGTGAATATGGACCTCATTGTCAGTTCCTTCAACCAGTAGCAGGGGTAAAGGGGGGTTGATGAGGGGTATCGTTATTCTAGCCAGTTGCAATCATCAATTTATTAGAGTATATAAAAATCTGATGCAACATCCGATTAATAATATATCGATTGCATACATATATGTAGATTATATGAAGGCTATTTTAAATACATTTAGCGGACAAATATTACTTTTACTCGCAGTTTTTTCATACTTTGATTTTTTACTCATAGAAGCAGGGATAGAACAACTGCTCCTAGAATATTCCTCCCCCCTCCCCAAAAAAACGTAATGGTGCAAATATTCTATTATATCCCGTTAAGATATCTCTAGCTATTGAACCTAATGTAAAAAAGTCCTATGATGCTTTTAGTCAATTCACTGTTAGATTTAGGTCTTGATATAGATTTAGACTATTTTTGTGTCCAAACAGAGAACCACTTTATGCTAGGGCTGCAACTGCCAGTTCGATAGGAGATATAGTTATTTATCGAATCGTCTTATAGACAGCTTTCCGCGGATTTAAAATGAAAAATTATAAGATTAAAACTTGTAATAATCTTATGATTTTTCATTTTACTATTAGTAGAAAATTGTCTACGCTACGTTACTATGCATGATTTTTCAGTGCGGATGAGAACCAGTTAATCATAATCCAGCGGATATTAATCGGTTTCGAAGCCATACTGGAAATCTAGGGGTTTAAGAATTAATTTATCCCAATCTTACAAAAATATTGTAAGGATATTTTAGAACTAGAAGTGCTTAGAGATGCAATTAATTGATTTCACAAAATTTGCTTAGAACTTTAAATATCATTAAAAATCATAGCAAAACATAAAAAAAACATAAAAATCTACAAGAGCCAACATCAAATTGAAAACAGTTGTTGACTGCCAAAACACAAATACTGGCAAAAATATTGTAAAGACGTGTTTGGTTACATAATTAGCAGCTTAGACTTACTTATACCATCATAAAATAATAGTTAGAGATCACAGTAGGTAGAACAGAATGCTTTGGTTACATAATAAGCAGCTTAGACATACGTTTACCAACATAGAATAATAGTTAGAGTGCAAGGTAGGTAGAACAGAATGGTTTGGTTACATAATTACCAGCTTAGACATACTTATACCAACATAGAATAATTATTAGAGTTCACAGTAGGTAGAACAGAATGGTTTGGTTACATAATTACCAGCTTAGAATACTTTTACCAACATAGAAAAAAGGTAGAGTTCATAATAGTTAGAGTGCAAGGTAGGTAGAACAGAATGGTTTGGTTACATAATTACCAGCTTAGACATATTTATAACAACTTAAAATAATTATTAGAGTTCACAGTAGGTAGAACAGAAAGGATTGGGTATAACTAGCAGCTTAGACATACCTAAACCAACATTGAATAATTATTAGAGTGCTTATTAAGTAGAACAGTATGGTTTGATTACATAATTAGCAGCTTAGACATACTTATACCAACATAGAATAATTATTATAGTTCACAGTAGGTAGAACAGAATGGTTTGGTTACATAATTACCAGCTCAGAATACTTTTACCAACATAGAAAAAAGGTAGAGTTCATAATAGGTAGAAAAGAAAGGTTTGGTTACCTGATTTTTCCATGAAAATAACCCTAAACCAAGAAACAACCAAATCTGAAATAATCTTCTATGGCAATTATATAATCTACCTAATAGAACTTTGTAAAAATTTTGAAGTGAGTATTCTATGACATAAATTGTACACTGTAAAAATTAAGTTTATATTTTTTAAAATTTCTATTTATAAGTTTTCTCTGTAAAATAACCAAGAAGGAGTAACCAAACCCAATCAAAATAATCTTTTGTGGCAATCATACAAAGTACCTGAATTTTAGTCTTCTTTCAAGTAATTATTCTTTGTTATGGAAGGTGCGTTGTGAAAGTTCTATTAATAAATTTTCTATGTAAAATAACTGCAAACTAAAAAGAAGCAACCAAACCCAGACGAAATAATCTTTACCCTTTAATCTAAAGTAGTAAGGTTTTTTTTTTGTCTGTAGCTTGAAACTAATGAACCGATTTGGTTTTCCAATTTAGGGAAGCTTCACATAAGTCCTGGGATGGTTTTAGGTTTTTTTTCTACCCTTCCCTTCTAGATGCTAGAGGCAAAACCACTAGTGATAATTATAAAGTACCTGATAAATATTCCATCATCATTTTAAGTTAGTATTCTATGACATAAAAACACATATTGTGAAAGTTCTATTAATAAGTTTTCTGTGTAAAATAACCGCAAACCAATAAGGAGCAACCGAACTGAACCACATAGACCAAAGAATGCAGATTCTTATCAAGAATGGAAGATAAATATTCAGAAATTTCAATCCATTAGAATCATGTTAGTTTTATTTCTTTTTCAGCACTTTTTTTGGTTGGTTTGGGGGGGGGATAACTCGCATAAACTTTACATAAAGTCTAAATTTTTTTTACACCCCATTAAATCCTAAAAGTAACAGGATGTTTGTCTGTCTGTACTGAAGGATCACTAACCGATCAACCGATATGGTTCTCTTTCAGATTGAAGCTCATAGCTCATAGGTCCTGAAAAGGTTTATAACATAAGGTGGAGGGTCGACTTTCCTCCCTGCCCTCAAGTGCCCCTGGAGGCCTCCAGGGGGCAAAGTCGCTCGTCTTAAAAATAAAATTTTTGATAATTGAAATTAGAATAGAACTATGATTATTCTATGTATTTGAATATTCGTAAAAGTTTAATCCTTATCCATGCTTCAATAGTTTTTCTTATTTACCTTCATAATTTATTTTACAGATTGCTTTTGTTTGAGGAATAGCTTAAAACTTGCCCATAACCAACCAATACCCTCTTTGAAAGTAATGTCCGATATCTTATTTGACACACGGATGTACACCCACGCATCTGGTCACTACAGAATACAGACTAGTAAACATTTTTGACAGAGGTATTCTGTCAAAATTAGGACATACGTGTATATCATAGTAAAACTATAGAGGGGGAAGGGGTTAAATAACTGTATGTCCCCACCCCGTGGACCCTGCACCGACTTTTAATCGGGTCTTAAAATATCAGCCAAATGCGTCGGAAATATTAACACAGCCAAGACGCTACAAAAGAGCAGAAAGCAATTTGTTAGCGGACGGAAAAGGTTCCCAACACTGTATCCAGGTAGTTGTTTGGATTATACATCTATACTTATACATTTAGTGATATTATGGCAGTGGAAAATTAGTACTTTATCAGAGTACATAAAAATATGGTGCATCATCCATGTCATATAAATTTCTGTAAATATTTTATGCAGTACTTAAGAGCATCTAGTTTTAATTTAATTATAAAACACAAATTAAACATTAAACAAATTACTGGGTACAATCATTCCCTTAATTGAAAAGTGGAGCATAGCCTCCTACCCCCTATGATCTAAATTCAAAATGTAATTCTGTAGTTATTGACAGGGCTCAGAAGCCGCCTGCAAGCCTCATGGAAATTAACCTTTTGCAATTTTAAAATCAGCTGGAAATCTAATCATGACCCATAAATGGCATTCCCTTTGTTGTTGTTGTCAAAATGATTTATTCGTTTTACAGCAATAATCATACATCATATATAAGTAAAATACAAAAAGAAGATAAATTAGATACGTGTTAGTAGGTTAAGGGTTAGCAGTTATACATATAAAATATTTATAACTAACATTAAAAAGACTAACTACACAATTAAAATGATAATGTTTAAATTGGTTTGGTGTTTGAGTTTCAGTTTGTTAGAGTTGATTGGTTTGAGTGATAGCAAGCATTTTGGGCAGGAGTAGACTATGGAGTTGGAGGTTTCCCAGTTTAAGCTTACTGGGCATTTTTAGGGACTTACAAAAAGGAGGAAAAGTCAAAATTGTAAGGTAGCCTACAAAAAAAGGCTACAAAAGTTCTTGCCATGGATTTCTAAATTTCACTTGACGTGTACATTCCCTTTAAAAAAAAATTCAAAGCATCCCAACAGCTTTAGATTTAAGGCTTAGTCGCGGCTTCCAACACCTAGTTACTTTACACCAATCTATGTAAGTATGTATGTTGCCTATATTGTCTTAATAATGTTCTTTGGTCGATAAATTGTCAGTCAAAACCACTTTCAGAAAATCAATATTGTCGACAAAAATAATCCTATTATATAAAAGTTATAAAGGTTTCTTTGACAGAAGCTTAAATTCTAAACAACTATTGAACCGAATGTGTTCTCTTTCTTAGTAAACTTATTATATAGGTCCTGTGATGGTTTTAGGCTATTATTTTCAGTAAACATTTGAAATTGCATAACGACACAATCTACCAGTTTTGTCAGGGTGCGGGGTTCCTACTTAACCTAACCCAATCTTTAAAAATATTTTCTTTAAAAAAGTTGTTCTGTGGTCCACTTTCTGTTTGAGGGAAATCCAGCATTTGTTTGGATTAACTTTGACAAACTAAATAAGATAATTATCATTTAGTTTTATTTACACTCAGGGAGAAAGGGATACGACAATAGATAATAATTTAAACATTTTAAATTGCTCTGTGTAATATTAAGCATTTAGTAGCCAATGCTATAATGGGGAAGAAAGATATGTAGATTATTTGAAGTGCAATTATCTTCTTAAATACTAAATTGCAGGAATAGAACAATAAACAAAAGATTAGTCCTCATAAAAAATCTTTTAAAATTATAGAGACTATATTAAATTAAGAGAATAGGGCCACGAGCTCTAATTCTACACACGTGGTGGGGACCCTGTGTCGACTTTCAATTGGGACTTTGAATAAACGCCAATAGCGTCGGAAATATAAATCAATTTGCTATCAGGTTGTTGTCTTTTCCCTCAAAAATTCTCAAAAAGACAAGAAATGTATATGCGATTTTTAAAATAAAAAAGCAAACTAGGGTGAGGAATGGGTCAAATTGCAACTTATTTACAATAGTCCTATCCATCTATCCCTGATTTACATGGGATTGTCTGTATGTTTGTTTTTACAAGCAAAAGCTTTACTCAGATTTCTCAAACACGGGGAAAAATAATATAAGCAAGAAGGGATCTTAAGGGATAAGACAATGGCCAATAAATTGATGTACATCCCCAATGGTGAAACACAAAATTAATCCTTCTGTAGATTAAAATTTAGTGGTTGAAACGTTTGGATAGTCAACTTAATAGACCAACCAATCAAAATGCAATAAAAGTCCCTAAGGTTGTTGAGCCAAGGAAATAGAAAACATTATTATGAATTTTGGGGACTAGTGTATTAAACAACCCAATGTCCCCTTCCTCCCTGATAAGCTGGTTAAAATGTTTAAAGAAAAAAAAGGAATAAATCATACAAAGTAGTCAGGTTTTGTCTGTAGCTTAGTATTTTGATAACTATAGATCTGATAAGTGATAAATTAATTTTAAAGTAATTTTAAAAAGAATATAAAGTAAATTTAGTAATTTTCTTTATACTGCTTTTTTAATGTATGTTTACACCTTAAGCAGGTAAAAAATGAATTTTTTATAACTTCATTTTCAAGAAAATGTTAAAATCCCTCCATATTCCATCCTGTTAACTTCCAAGTATTGAGGTTTTTTATACCATAGTACATAGATCATCAAATTAAGGAAAACATTAAGAAAAAACGTAAGAAAGTTGTAAAATGGTATAAAATAAAGAATTAGAGAGTGAGAGATGAAAAAAGGGAAAGATAAATAGATAAAGAAAGAGAAAGACACACAGAGAGAGAGAGAGAGAGAATAGTGGTTTATATAAAAAGTATAATATTAACCTTTTCTCCATCAATAATCCCACCACCTCCATTCTTTATACAATCACAGTGGAGCTTTTTGGTTTATTTCTGGAATTTTGGAATAAATATCTGTGAACCACCTTTTAACCTGAATAGCCTGAGCACCCAAGGACGTCTAAGCTTTTTATGATGGAGGTAAAATGAAGAGTTCCAGAGGTGTAAGGGGGTAATGTAATGTATTTGTTAAAATTTTGAGAGGTTAAAATTAGGGACTTTTAAAGTTTGAGGTGGGTAAAACCCCTTCCACCCACCTTGGACGTCTATGCGAAACAGATTTTATGGATTAACATCCCAGAAAATTTTTGATTGCCTATCTATACTAGCTAAATGTTTCCAGTTTAAACTAAATAGTTTAAATCTATGATAGGTTAGGTTAGATTGGGCACAGGGTCAGGAATCCAAAACGTCATTCGGCATAATAATAAAACTACTGTCTCAGAAGTCAAGCCTTAAGTTTGATATTAAGAACTTTTCTCATCTTAAAATATAATTATTGAAACCTTTGATAAATTTGCATAGTGTCCTCCTTGCCTAACCCCAACACATATCATTCCTGGATAAAAGTATTATATCCAGCCCATGCCTGTAAAGATAAATATATAATCTTTAATACTGTGGTTTTGTCTACTTTTTTCCCCTATTTCTTAGTTTTTTTTTTTATATTTTGTAGTAATACAGTATAATTAAACCAAAATATAAGAAATCACAAAAATTAGGTTTGAAGATTATTAACGGTCAGAAGGACTGCTAAACATAGGTATAAAACATAACAGGGCCGACTACAATACTTTTACACGAGTTTGATCTTTTTATCCTTTACATTTCTGGGATGATTATCCCCTCCCCCCCAAATTTTTATTTTTATTTTTAAATATTAACCCCAAATAAGAAAAGCTTGGACGTACGTGTGGTACATGTTGCATATTTTATATGAAAATGACTACTGTAGTGTCCACCAATTTAAATTTTCACCAGAATTCAGAGTTGCCAAGTAGGACATCCTTACATTTACAGAGTTTTTTTTGGGTTATTTTACCTGTCTCCTAGCTCTGGTAATATGAACCTTACACTTTCATCCATTATTCTTAAGGATTACGGTGAAGCAAAGGTTTTCCGTAGCATGGCAAATCTTCAGGTATTCTTGTAAGTTGGCCTGTCAGTAACAAGCTTTTTATAGTGCCTATCAAAAATGACATCATACTGGCCTACCATTGGTCAATTAAAATGTGTACTGGCTTCCCATTAGTCTGTGTATTGCCCTATTATTGGTCATTTGTATTGTATGACGACATTTTTTTAGAGGTACAATAAACATCTTCTGCCAGTAATGATAGTAGTAACCCGCAACATTAGCCTAATGGTAGCGTGTCGGCTTGCAGTCGGGAGGTGTCGAGTACACCACGTTAAACTTAAGGCGTTTAAAAAGGGTAGTTAGACGCGTGTTATCGTTGGTAATGCCTTGGCCCATAAAAAGTTATGACTTACATACAAAGGTCGTTAAATTAAAAGGTTGATTGCCTGTTAGGTAACCCTGCAGCCATAGGGCGAATGGACGCTTTACATGGCAATTTTAAGATGCTTTAAGATAACTTTAAAAGGTTATAGAGAGAAAGAAAAAATATCACAAGAATTGTTATTTATCGTTTCGTATTATAGACAGCTTAGATTAAATATCAAAATGAAAAATGATGAGATTGAAATAAGTTTTGTTAGCCCCAGGGGCCAAAGGTCCTAGCTAACAAAGCTGGTTTTTATTTAATATTTTTAAAAAATATTCGTTGAAAATTGTTTGCTATTCATCATTTTTAAGTATGGCTGAGAATCGGTTATAATCCAGCGGATAATAATCAGTATTAAAGCCATACTGTAAAATATTTTTTTGTCGTTTTTCTTTTATCAGACGAACCCATCCTTGTTTGAACACACAAAATAAAAAAGATAGAAAAGTTGGTAAGTAATGATAGAAAATAATTCCAAGATAAGGGAAAACTTTCCGTTTACATCGTAGAAACAAGGATGACCAACCACATAAAAATCACGAAACCTTACACATATGTTTTATATTTTTGTAGAATGACGGACAGACCAATCGGGGCAAATCAAATATATATTAAAAGCCAATTAGTATTGGAAATCTATCTTTAATAGCAGCAGAGAAAATCACATTTTCCCAAGTACATAGCTGACTGACAGAGAGAAAGATACTTTGACTGACATAAAACTGAAGCTGAACCTGACAGTCGAACTAACAAACCTTAACAAATATAGATTATATAAATTTGTATGGATTGAAAAAACATATGCGAACCTTCTGTTAATGTTTTTATAGTTGCTACGCTTATTATGACTTAATATTTTAAACGAAAGGGACAATTCTCCGTTGCATTACAAGATTTGTTATAGTAGAACAACCTAATTAATAGTATTATTTACATTCGTCACGAAAGGGTTAATATAGTAGTAGTAAAATTAGTTAGTTTATTTACCGCTAGGGTAAAGCATAAAAAAACGAAGAATACATTTTTTTCAGGAAGTCATAGAATGGTCAAACTTTGTAAATTAAGTAAAATAATTTTTTTTTGTATTGTGCTAAATAGGCTACTTAATTTTCATAATTCATTTCTATTTATTGAAAGTAGCCGCCTAATTTTCTTTTGTTGTAATTATAATAATGTTAAAATCCATCTATTTATCAAAGAGGTGCGAAACATATTCCTAGTCAATATATTTGAAGAGATAGTTTTCACACGAAATGTGTTTCAGCCACGGTTTAGATCAATGTATACATATTATCGCATTAGTAATAATTTTTTTACTGATATTAATATCTCAAAGTGGAACGATGTCTGTTTGTTTGTAGCGAAAGATCCCGCTAACCACTGAACTGATTGGGTTCCGCTTGACAGGGTAGCTTCTAATAGGTCCCGGGAAGGTTTATAACTATTTGCTTGGGGGATGGTACACCCCCCCCCCCCAAGAATGAAAAATCCCCCCCCCCCAAATAAAATTTTTCTTTTTAAATCTAAAAGGGGTAGTTTCACGAAATGCATTTGAACTTAATTTAGTGAACCGCATATTTTTTGCTAGTTAATGGGTTAAATTATATTTATATGGCATATATTTAAAAGAATTTCAATTTTCTACCACGTAGTTTAGAAAATATCAAGACTTGAAAATCGTTTTTTTTTTGTGATATATGCAATAGGAGATATAAGTTTTCCGGAATTTTAATGTAGGGAGTAGATTTGAAATCTGCATCAAATTTTAAGGATTTTTTATAAAATTGGTTTTTTGTAAAATTCTTTATCTAAAAGCGAAAATACATTTTAAGTTAATTAATTTTGACCAATAGGATAGGTGGATTTTAAACTACCTGCGCTCTAATTGGTTGAATGATGTACGACATCCAATCAGAGCGCAGATTTTTTAAATCCACCAATCACAGATGCCAAAATTAATTAACTTAATTTGTATTTCCGCTTTTAGATAAAGAATTATACAAAAAAAACTAATTTTATAAAAAATCCTTAAAATTTGATGCAGATTTCAAATCTACTCCCTACATTACAATTCCGGAAAACTTATATCTCTTAATATGCAATTTAAAAAGACGATTTTCAAGTCTTGATATTTTCTAAACTACGTGGTAGAAAATTTAAATTCTTTCAAATATATGCCATATAAATATAGTTTAACCCATTAACTAGCAAAAAATATGCGGTTCACTAAATTAAGTTCAAATGTCTTTCGTGAAACTACCCCTTTAGTGAACCGCATATTTTTTCCTGGTTAATTGGTTAAACTGCATTTATATGGCATATAATTGCAAGAATTTCAATTTTCTACCACGTAGTTTTTAAAATATCAAGACTTGAAAATCGTCTTTTTAAATTGCATATATCACAAAAAGATGATTTTCAAGTCTTGATATTTTCAAAACTACGTGGTAGAAAATTGAAATTTTTCCAAATATATGCCATATAAATATAGTTTAACCCATTAACTAGCAAAAAATATGCAGTTCACTAAATTAAGTTCAAATGCATTTCGTGAAACTACCCCTTTAAATAGTGGGGTCGACTAACCCCCACCCTAAAAAAAATTGCCCCCCCCCAAAAAAAAAAATCTAAAATACGAAAAATTAGTTTGATCAAACCTATTAGGGCAAGGCCCTTAGAGGCTAGGGGCGCAGCCACTAGTTAAGTTTAAAGCTCTAAATTTAAACCACCTTAGTTAACCTAGGAGCTAACAGGACTGATTTAATATTTGCGGAAAGCTATCTATAACACATAACATCTTAAAATCCATTTCAGTAATCGACAATAAGCAGGATATCCTATTATATAAAGTAGTAAGCGTTTTTTGTCTGTCCCGAAGAATCTCGCTAACCGCTGAACCGATATTGTTCTCGTTTACAGTGAGGCTTCTTATAGGTCCTGGGAAGGTTTTAAAGTATTTTTGGAGAGGGTTTCTTCATCCCCTCTTCCAAAAAATATGTTTTTTTTACTTCTTTGAAACTCAAATTTAAAATAGGATGAGGTCGACTTTTCCTCCTCCTACCAGTGCCCCTAGAGGCTTCTAGGGGTGTAGCCGCTAGCATAAAGGGTGACTTTAAAGAAAACTTAAATGAACAATATTTAGTTGAAAAGGCAATTAATTATTTAATATCTCTATAATATTTTATATAATTATTCTAATTCAATTAAGAGATAATCCAATTTTTAACACTTTAAATGTATTTAAAGCTCAAAGTCGTCACAAAAGGGTTAATACAGAAGAAAGAAATTAGTTATTTTTCTAACCGCTAGGTTATTTGCAAAAAAGTTTTCTCTGATAACTTTCAAAAGATCATGTAGTAATTTTGATTTTGTAAATAAAAATATTTTTATTGTTATAATGTGTTAAAAAGGTAACATAATTGACTTATAACCTTTTTTAAAAAATAGAGTAGTTAAGACTTAACTTTTGTTTGAACACTCTTTTTAAATTCATCACTCTTTTTAATATTTGGCGAGATTTATCTCATTAATATCTAAATGTCTTATTCTAATACAAAATACGTTTTGCTATTTCCAGTATCGCTTCGGAACCGATTAATATCCGGTGGATTAGAACCGGTTCTCATCCATACTGGAAATATATTTCTTAGATTGATTGTAATAACTTAAAATCAAATTCAGTATACATGCAGGAATTTAGGTGAAATTTAAATAAACAATAGTTATATTATTTATAATATTTTTATAGATAAAAGTTCAAAGAAACAGTGTATCCTACTTTTTCTAAATATTTGTGAATATAAGTTTATTATTGTTCTGAATGTTCATGTTAATACTACATTCAATCATACCCAATATTTATCAAAATTCTGCTTCAATAAACATTATATTGATATGCTTTAAAAATACAATACATCTGTGTAGGTATGCAGAGGCGTGTTTATGGGGTGGTTGGCAATAAGGATAAGACAATGGACAATAAATTTATTTACATCCCCAATGATAAATAACAAAATTACTACTCCTGTAGAATAAAATAATTGGTTGAAAATTTTGGACTCCTACTGCTTAGATCCTACTATTCAAAATTGATTAAAAAAGGCACCCAACGTTTTTGAGCTAAGAATAAAGTAAAATGTCTCCTTCCGTCCCTGGTTATTATCTAATTGTGTAATATATATTGGTATTTATGCTTAAAACTCTCTCTTGGGGTTTTATAGTAGTAAATTTAGTTGTAGTATGGGCATCAAAATTATAAGTACAACGTACAATGTAGAATAGCGTCGCAAAAAATAAACTCGTAAAAAAGAATATTTAGCGCTGCTAAAGGAAAATCGGTCAAAAAATTGAGTCTGTATGAAGTACTAAAAAAGTTACAAATATGCCTTTGGCAGTTTTGTTAAGATATAAGAAGTAATTCTTGTTAAACTGATAGTTATTGTGTTGACATAAATTTTGTCGACAACATGGAAAGTATGTCAATATTATAGTGACATATTGTCTGCCTTTCTATTTGTATCAAAGGATCTTTTAAAAAACTAAAACTGGGGGGGGGGGGGGGTAGATTTAAAAAAACTAAAATAAAAATTGGGTTGTCGAATTCAACTCCCCCCTCCAACCGCTAGTTATGACTAAAGACTTATGGCGATATAATAACAACTCTAAATTTTAATTGGTTTGTATTTCAGAGAGAATAGAGAGTAATTTTTAGATACCAATAATACTAGTCATTTTTGACAACATTGAAAAATAAAAAAATAACATCATACAATAACACAAAAACAAATTAGAAAATTAGAGTAAAACACTAGAGGGAGAAAAGGCTAAATAATTGTATCTCCCCATCGCAACCGCCTAGTGCAACGTTTCTGTAGGGTCATTGAAAATCAACCAATGGTGTCGCTTATATTAACACAGCCAAGTAGCAGAAAATAATTTAGAAGCAAACGAAATAGGTCTTTGAAAAAGGAAGGGAGGTAGTTGTCTGTTCCAAAAGTTTTATTATAACGTTTACTTATTTATTGGCTTAACTTGACTTTTAATGAATTTCGATTGTTTGGTCCATTTATTTGAGTGGCCAAAATTATAATCTGAAGAAGGGTAATTTTGTGTGTCTTTACTGTGGATGTACATACATATATAAAATTTCTTAAGTTCCCTGTTTAATAATCCTTATAAGGGGAAGAACTAGACATCTTATGAAACAAACAACCCCACCCAACTCATACACCCTAGATGCCTGGATGCAACCGCTAGTAATTACAAAAATTAACAAAATAATTTTAAACCAGAAAACACCAATATTTTTTATTATAAACTCACGAAACCTCTCTAACATATAAAACCACAAATTAAAGTTTTTTTTTGAAAATTATAAATAATCGGTGGGGTATTTCTTTATTTCTCTAGGTAAGACTAGGTAAGGTAATATTAGGTACTAGTACTGCAGTATACCCGCAACTATTAGGCATAGAAAAAAAACTGTCCCCCTCCCTTGTTTCCAATTTCAGTGCTTGATAGGCCTCAATTTTCTGACAATGACAGAAAATCCTGAGAGTTATAGGAGTAGCCCAAACACATTGATTTAAATTCAATAAAAACATAAATAATTACAAGAATGTATTTCATAAAGTTAACCATGATTTAAAATACTCATTAAACAATTGAAACATGTTTATAGTAGATAAAAATAAGTCTACAAAAATCACAATCATAATTATTTTTTTTATAGTGAAGAAATTGAATTGATTACAGTTAAGTAAAGCTTCTAGTTTCATATTCCTTTTAATTATATTTTTAGGGATCTAAATAAATTATGGCCAATAAATTGATGTACATTCCAAATGATGATACACAAAATTGTCCCTTTTGTAGAATTAGATTACAATTAGTGGTTGAAACGTTTGGATCATCAACTAAATGAACCAACCAATGATTAAAATTCAATGAAAGTCCACATGGCAAGCCAACGGATTAGAAAGTGTTATTATAAAACTTATGTAACTAGTGTAATAAACAGCCCAAAGTCCCCTCCCTCTCTGTTATATCGTAGTTTTTCTTAGCCCTAACCCTTATTTTCAAGCTAAACAGTCGACATAACAGTTAAATTATAAAGATAGCTAAGAAGTTGCTTTAATTCATTGGAATCAATTCAATTTCCTTACTTTTATAGTAAAAATTACAAAAAAGAATTAATTAAAAGATATCTTCGAAAAAACAAATTATCACCAATTATATAAATACTTTTGATGTTTTTAATTATCACTGGTTTATAAAAATAAATATTCTACTGGAAATTAAAAATTTTAATATGTACTGTAGTTAAAAAAAAAATCTACCTTTAATTATAGTCACATAGATATATAGACGGACAATTTATATTTCATTATTATACTATATTTTGCATACTTTAACATAATGTTATTTGCTTACATCTTTCAAAAATCATTAAGGGTATTTTATTTAAATTTCTATAAATAAATCATTTGAATAATATTGTTTTGAAAAAATGCCAAAAGTATAGGGCTATGCTTTGATACCACAAGAAAAAAATGCCTCAAATTTTTCAACCAGTTATACATATATAACTGAGTTGCTTCATACCTAGACTTTAAGGGAGGGTAATGGAGGTCAGAAAATAGCCTAAAAACATTTATAAAGCTTCCATAGTACAATTAAATTTGAAGGCATTTTTTTTAGGTACCATATCTCTGTAAATTAAATTGGATACGTATTTTTAAAAATTAACAAAAATTGTTTCAAATATATTGAATTAACATATATATAAAAATAAAACATTTAAATTTCCCAAATTCGTCTATTATTCTTATTTCTTATCTCCAATGTTTAAGTAACCATACTGGGACAAAAAAAATTGCATAAAATTTGTTTAAAACAAATTTAAAGTTTGCAGTAATTAAAATAATTACATTTTGTTTAAATGCATTTTTTATATTTTACTGTTTAATAATATTTTTCTAATTAACAGTTCATTTAAACTAACTGCTTAATTTGTAGGTATTTGAAAGAAGTTGGGGACACTAAACCAATTTTATGTATATAGATATATATTATAAAATTAAGAAACACAGAATTCTATTAAAAATGGACTTAATGATAAATGGAAACTTTCTTTTCAAGTCTTAAAAAGGCAAAGGAAATTTTTTAGTTAGTTTTCAATTATTACTAATTTGGTTTAGCAGTCCAAACTGTATAATTGAATGTATTGAAAATAACCTTTAAAATTACCCTGTTGAATTTTTCACTTATAAATATTGCCCCTTTAATGATTTTACATATTAATAAAAATAAAAAGACCACTCTTAGATTTTAATCTATTTGACAAACAGCCAATAAAAGAACAGAGCGTCTTTTTAAATACTATATTAATTGATCACATATAAAAAGAAGTTTTTCATTAATTGATTCACAATACTTTACAGGCATTTTTCACGTTAATAGCCTTGTGAATTGAATGCTTTTTCCCGCTGCTTGACGAAAAAGGCCTCAGTGTTATGCTTTTGTCTGTGGCCCAATACCGCCTAGTTTGGTGCAGGCTGTCGAACATGGGGTTATTCAAGTAATCTGTGCATGGGTCGCCGTAGGCGCTAAACTTCCGCCGTCCACCGCCGCCGCCGTTAATTCCCGGGCCGCCTGTCAACGTAATCCGACCCGAGTAATCTACATGGTCACTGCCGTTGTTGTTGTTATATATGGCGCCCTTCATCCGGTTGTTGGTGATGTTGTTCATGTGGGCGGTGTTGTAGTGGCTGTTGTAGTAGTTGTTGTGGTGGTTGTACAGTCCCTGGTTGTTGTGGCTGTAGCTGGTGGTGTGGTGCTTCATGTTGGTCTCCCCAATCTGGAGGGACTGGTAGGCGGGGGACAGACTCATGTCGTAGCTCTTTACCTGAAATTATTGAAACAAGTTAAAAAAATGTTGCTTTAAAATTGTTTACTACACTACTTTGTACTTTTCCCCAATATGGTTATAAACCTTACCAGGCCCTATATCAATTCAGCTTTAGCAAGATCCTTTGGTACATATAGACACACAAACAGATAGACTTATATAAATGCTACGCATCACCGCAGTTTTCCATTTTTACGACATTTAATTTTGTCAAGTGGAGCAACCAATGACGGAGAAAATATTCTGTAAAACTCTGTTAAACTTAGAAGCATTGTGTTGACGCATTTTTTGTGTCGAATTTAGTAGTTTAAAGTAGTTTAGCCATGACAAGGACGGGTGGGGGTGGGGGGGCATTTGTCTGTAAATAAAACTCGTAATCAGTTGGAATAACATGTTCTTTAATTCACTAGCATATAAATCTTAGATTACTTTTATTCAATCTTAATTATTTTGTTCAAAATAGTAACTTTGTTTATCATCATTGGGGATATACATTAGTTTATCGTCCATTGCCTTTCCACTTATAATCCCAGGTGACATTTTGTCAAGACAACATAATTTCAAAAAACAGCATTGCTACTTTTATTCCAGACATAGGATTTATAAACAGCACGTTTTTCTTTTTCTTTTAAAATTAATTGTCCCTATCCAAGAAAAGATGCATTCTGTTTTTGTTTTTGTGAAATTGGACAATAAAATGTGGATTTTCTTTTATTATATGAGTACTTTAATTTGCATACAGAGCTAGCAAAACTAAACAAGAATGTAGTTTTGTAAATTAGAGGCGTTGCCACCTCTAGGAACTAAATAGCCTAAACCCTTCTCTAGATTAATACAAACAAACAAGCCACTTTAATATGTAGGTTAGGTAGCGCAATAAAATCAAGATAACTACAATTTTGACGAAATCTGAACTCATAACTTGTAAGATTTAAAATTATACCAAAGTTGTACATAAAAGCTTTTTGTCCGGTAATATCTCATAAACGTCCGCCAGATCTCGGTTCACAAGGTTAGAAAAGTTTAATAACGTTTATGGTCAGATCTTTTGCAAAGAATGGGGGGGGGGGGGGGATAAGTACCTAACCCATTAGTAGATCAACACTATAAGAATTATAAGTTGCTATAGCTGCTAATTTGATTTAATATTTTTAAACAAAGAGGTATTTATTAACTTACTGTTTTCACTTATTTATTTTTGAATAATTTCCCCTATCATTGAATCAATAGACTAATTATGAAAAGTCTATCATAAATCAGGGTGAGAAAGGACCATTGAAGTGGTTATGATCTTCAACCCGGTCTTCTTCCTTTAAATACTAGCCACTAAAAAAAATTTCAGGAAGAGACATTGGGCTGTTCATTAATCTAGTCCCCAAAGTTTAATAATGACCTTTTTTTATCAAGTGGCTTCACAACTTTGAAAACTATTGTCGAATTTTGATTGGTTGGTTCATGAAGTTGAGTGTCAAAACATTTCAACCACTAAGTTTAATCTCCAGAAAGGGTAACATTGTGTATCATTCATAAAACTTGGGGAAAAGGTTGATTTATAACCCATTTTCCTATCCCTTTATCCGTGAAGATAAATAATTATGTGGTTAGAATGCAGTGCAGTAAAGGAAGAGGGAGGAAAAATTTTTATTTTCTAGGTGCTTCTGCAATGTAGCATAAAATCAATTTTAATTAAGCACCGAAATTTTTGTGTGAGCGTGTAAATTCGTTTGTTGACAATTATCACAGAAGCTTGTTTTCGTTTTGGTCAGGTTTTTTAAGTGTATATAGCAGTCGAACAAAACAATGAAATAGTAATTTGGACAATTTGTTTTATTCAATATCTATGTTTAATCTAAATAGCAGAAAATTTCAATCAATAAATCAAGATTTTTTAGATTAATTTAAATGTTGGACTGACTGAATATACATAGTTTTATTATTTATATTTTGCTATATTATTTTTTTAGCAGTTTTATAAGTTGACTATATTGTGCATGTTTCGTCCCTTTACTCGGTCAGTAGGTAAATCATATCATTAGACTGGTACTGTTTAGACTATTTCTAATAGACTGGCAATATTCTAATATACTGGAATAAATTGTCGATTTCCAATTAACCTGGTAAAGTTATCGATACACTTTTAGGGTTTACAAAAGGGGAGTATTCGTCCAGTTAATTGGTCTGTTGGTAAATTATATTATTAGACTGGTACTGTTTAGACAAATTCCAATAGCCTGACAAAGTTTTCAATATGCTTTTTTCTAATAGTAAAATGGTATTGTTTTCTAACTGCTTTAAAAGTTTGAAAATGTTTTTTCGTTTATTTTCTAGGTCATTAGACTGGTCCTGTTTAGACAATTTCTAATAGCCAGGAAAATTTATGAATAGACTGGTACTGTTAAAATCAGTTATTCTGTTAGTGGTTTCCAAATTCATTTAAAATTAAAATGAATACAATTCAATTAATGAGAATAAAAAATAATTATACTAAAATATCAATAGTTATTTATCGCATCGTATTCTAGACAGCTTTCCGCGAGTATTAAAGGGAAAAAATTATAGGATTAAAACCAGTCAAAGGCCTGGGCTGACAAAACTACGATGCTATACATTATTTTTCAGTATGGCTGATAATCGGTTTTAATTCATAATCGGTTTCGAAGCCATACTGGAAAAACTATTCTTATTTACTTTTTACTTTAAACATATCTATGTATGAAAAACAAATAAAAGTATAAGTAAATATTGCTTGTAAATGAAAATAATGACCAAGTAGCAATTTCCTACTTTATTTGGACAAGGATTTATATTCTAAAAAAATATTCCTGGATTTTTTCCTACATATTACATGTATAATAAGATTTTTATTCGTGCTTTTACATGTTTTATTGCAGTCGTACGAAAATACTGTATTACACTTTACTGTATCTAAAATGTTGTTTTCTAGTTTTTAATTACAAGAATTATTTTATCTAACATTGTCCTTTCCCTGTGAAAGTGATCGACTGCTCTATTCTCTCAAAAGTCCAAAACCACAAGGTGTATATTCAAAACAGTTAAAAAAAAATTCTTCAAACATTTAATGTGTGTTATTTTTTAAGGCAAGCGTTAAAAGATGTATAAAATGAACTAATTTGCCTTTAACTTATACGCCTATTAGATATAAAAGTGAAGATATATTAGAGAAAATAAGCCTAATTTCACTCTTAGAAAATTATTAAGCTTTCCTAAATGTTATTAAACATTATCAAACAAACCTATTTTTGCCTATGACAAAAGCTAACTTCGTACATTATATTGAAAATTATTGAATAAAAGTTTTTTTTTCGGGTTCTATAACCCTTTCTTACTACAAAAATATGTAGATCTTAATTAGCTAAAAGTTATTGTATTTTTTTTTGTATTATTGTGTGATAACCAAAACCATAAGACCTATATATCATGCAATTATTCAATCATTATACAGTTTTCTAATAAACAAAATATGCTCAGCCACAATAATTAGAAAAAAGTAGGAAAATTGTAAAAAATTTGTACTGTATCCAAAGTCTTATAAAGTTTTCTTATTCGTTGGCTTAACAACTTTGGGAAATTTGGTAAATTTTAATTGGCTGGTTCATTTAGTTTGGTGTCCAAACCACTAATTGTTATCTAAAGAAGGGTTAATTTTGTGCATCATCATTAGGGTTATTTACATTAATTTATCTGTCATTTCTTATCCCTTTAGATCCCTCGTACCTTATAAAGTAGCTACGCTACTAAAATAAAAAAAAATCCTACTTTAATGTAAAAACTTTTCACTGGCTAGTTTATGAAAAATTGTAAATGAATGATTATTAAGTATAGACACAATAAATTGGAACATATGATAGTAGAAATTTTCTTTTTAACAAAACATTAAGTACTTTACCTTTTTGATTATTCAATACTTTTTTGATACAATTTAATTGAAAAAGTTAAATACTTTTAAATGATTGAATTAAGATATCTGTAGAGTTACTTGATAACAGACGTCATAATAATTACATCATTTAGCAGACTAAATGTTTTAATAAATTGTAGATTATAGAGTAGCTGCGATTTTTGTTATTGTGTTTGATCTTTCTATCTTTTATTTAGATTTAATTTTAATTTATATTATTTGCAATTTTAGACCAAATATGATGGTTGTTAACTTTTATTTAAGAGAATTGTACAATTACATTATTAAAAGAACAATTTTAAATTGATAAAAATTCACACATTTACTCTTTAAGGACTATTCAATTTATCTTTGTATAAAATTTATATTAACTTATTTATAACATTAATAATGCAGGGTTTTAAAAAAAAGGCAATAGCCAATAAATTGATGTACATCCTCAATGATGATACACAAAATTACCCCTTCCATAGATTACAATTAGTGGTTGAAACGTTTGAACACTCAGCTTAATTAACCAACCAATGAAAATTAAATAAAAGTCCTCAAACTTGTAATAAAACCTTGGAGGACTGTGTAATCATCAGCCCAATATTTCCTCCCTCCGTAGCTATTAAGCCTTTAAAAATCTTTTAGGAACAATGTACAAATCTAGAAACGAGCCTTGTCGATCAAAGCGTTTTTAACAACCCTCACCCTTCTTACATCACCATTTAAGGCCCCAAAAAGAAGGCTTAAAAGGTCAGCTAAAGGCCTTTTTACAAATATACACACATAAAATGGTTGAATGTGGGGACGGGGGGCAAAAAGACTAAACGGGAATTAAGTGTTTAGCGAGCAAGCAACTTTTTTTGGTGGAAAAAAGTGTAAAATCAATTATATGTTTACACCTACCCATAAAAAGGGGGAGTGGGTACAGGCAGATTGGGACCGCCAATATTTTCTTCAAATTTTGTACACTAGGGAAAAGTACCGTTGTCGACTACAATAACATCTAATTTAGAAACTTATAACGCTATTCTTACAATGTCTTTCAATCTAATGATAGTGTAATAAAAGCAAGAACAAGAATTTTGCCTGTCCCTAAGATCCTTAGGCTTCTATGTCAGATGTGCGACTTATATATGTAGAGTAGAGGGAATACTTTGGCCTCGAAGAGGCTTACCACATTAAAATCCACAATTAGGACTTTCAGACAGAGGTACTGCGATCAAATTTTCCGAGTAATCAAATCATACACTTCATTATTAAAATATGGTTTAGAGATACACCAAAAAATAAGACCTTATGGTGTATAGCAACCTCTTGAGGTTATCCAGGTTAAGATCCTCTAATATCTCTGAGTACACATATATGCAAGTTACACACTGTATAAATATTAAAGTAAGTTTAAAATATCCAAAGGAAGGGCAGTGTAAAAGAGATACAGTAAAATAGCAGAGAGTAGTCAAAAATACAGTCTTTATTTAGTTATCTTATCGTTTAATAGTAATTTGTTGTCAAAACGGGTCGTTAGAATTCGTTGGTGCATTTCTTTTAATTGGACGTACTTTCTTGTAACATTTTAGGAAACTTTTTTCCTTTTTTATTGTGAATCTTGTTCCTTATGGCTATGCTTTCAATGTATAAAATTGGACAAGAAAGAAGAAAACATATCAGTTTCCTTGATTAGTAAATATATAATCAGTATGCATGTTTATTTAAAATACATATATCACGAGTAAAGGAATGATATATTTCGAGGAAAAAATTGTTTAGCCACTTCTTTTAAATTTTTTGAGAGTCATGCTAATATTAGTGCAGCTTTTGTTAAGTTTTGTAAGTAAAAGTGAGTTTCAAACCCAATTAATGTCTTACAAATGGCTTTTTGTTGTAATATTCAGAAAGTGAATAACTTTAAACCAAGACTTAAATCTGAAAATAAAATAGCCTAGAACCATCACAGTACCTAGGTTAGCTAACTTCGAGAACCAAATCAGTTCAGTAGTTGTGATCTTAAGCTTCAGACAAATACTTTACTACTTTATATAATAGAATACAAAAATTTTTATCACTGTTCTTTTCCCATCCAATTTGCTTAATACATATGCGAATATTTAAATAGTAATTTTGTTTACTTTTTCCCCTTTATTTCTGGAGAAAAATATACATAGTTGTCTATGTCTAAATTATACAATTTATGTTTTCATTTGTTAGTTTGTTATATGCTTGTCTAGAAAAATCTGTAAGCCACTCAGGGACAACGATATTGGACATTGTACGATAAATTTATCTCCTGAAATATTTTACAAACACGTTCTGGTATTTGTTATCTTAAAATTCTTGGTGGATAGAGTTGTGTAAGACAACTAAACATTATTCTAACTTTTCCTAAAATAATTTCAATGTAGCAAAGCATTAATATTGACATTTTAATCTTATGATTTATATTTTATTATTCGTGGATAGTTATCTGTAATACGATGCAATACATGATTTTTCAGTATGGCTGAAAACTAGTTCTAATCCAATGGATATTAATTGGCTTCGCAGCCATACTGGAACATTGTATTGTTTATTATAACAAGTGGGAGTTTCATTTGTCGTCCCTTTTCATGGAATTCCTACTTTTTTTTGTTGCAGTCTAATCGAAAAAAGAAAGAAAATTGTATAGAATAATTTTATATCCATTGTCCTATCCCTGTATCCTTGAATACCTACCCACACCCACTTTAAATGAATGAAGTATATTTAAAGAAATATCTTTTATTTGAATTTGTGTTTGACTATTCAATATCCAGTATCCCAACTAGTTTTTAAAAATGTTTTTAAAAGCGATGCTTTTCTATAATTAGGGTCGGTCCGTCCGTCCGTCCGTCTGAGACAGATAGCTTTTTTCGTTAATTTAGGCATGTTAGAATAGTACTATCAATTTCAAACTTTGCATGGTGATTCCTGTTAGGTAGTTAGGTACGATTTAGAAAGCGTAACAACTCTATAATCATTACCAGAATGTCCGTACGTCCATTTTAAATATGTTGATTTTTAAATTTTTAACAAAAAAAATTTTATGTGATCTAATTATCCGATTGTTCTGGTTTTTTGGTATGCTGATTTCTGGGACAATATCATAAACAAAGCAACAATATAATGAAGTCCTAAAAATGTAAGTATGTCCATAAACATTATCCTGTATCAAGAAGTTTTTTCAACAAATTTACTCACAATGTTGCTTTTACTCTTTATTCATTTAAATATATTTGGATTATTCAGTTCTGACACTATACAAGTGTTCATGTCCGTTTGTCCTACCGTTTCAGAGCTTCGCTTTTATGGATGTTGTCATCCTTGGTTTTTAAAAAAAAAATTTTAATTATTATATCTACAAAAGAATGAAGTTACTATGCAGGGAGGAAGAGGACAAAAGCCTTTTTATTTACACTAGTACCCAAAGTCTTATAATAACGTTTTCTTATTCTTTGGCTTAACAACCTTGGGGACTTTGATTAGTTGTTTTATTTAGTTCAGTGTCTAAACATTTCAGCCACTAATTGTAATCTACAGAAGGGGTATTTTTGTGTATCATCATTAGGGATGTACATCAATTTGCTGGCTATTGTCTTATCCCTTTAGATCCCTGGTTACGATGTCATTATTGTTATTAAATTATTTTGTCAGCTACGGCCACTTTTATAAAGCATTGACATTGCATATAGATAAAATGCCCACAGTTAAACAGGGGTTGAAGTGGTTCAAATCTCAATAATAGAAAACTATCAAATCATTAAAGTACAACTTTACCACAAAAGTCCAAAAAAACCCAGGGAGGTAGAGGATAATCGCATTAAAATTTCTACCCATTCACCTGTCTTTACATAATTAATGATTAGCTGACAAAGGTATAATTTTGCACATAAAACATGGATTGAGTTTCATTTATAAATCCATTGAATATCCATTAATCCTTGCGGAAATCTTTACATCATACTCAAATTTTACACCAACAAAAAGTAACAAAAAATTACAACGGTGGTTTTAAAATGTTTTAGGAAGCCCTTTTGGATGAATGCGCTTTTAAACAGATATCTTTAAGCTTATATTTTAGCCATTTATCTTTCACAGTTAGTAGTAAAACATCTATAGAACAGTAAACTGTTGTACAGTAAAGCTATAGAAACCATAGCTTTCTAATCCAATAAGATCTCTGGAAAAAGTAGACATTTTAAAAACTTTTTGTTTTTTTTCTTCAGAATTTTCGTCCTTTGTCCTAGCATAGTATTACTGCAGGGATCTGAAGTGATAAGTAAATGGCTAATAAATTGATGTACATCCCCATTATTGATACACAATTATCCCTTCTGTAGAATCCAATTTATGGGTGTAAAGTTTGAACACTCAACCTAATGAACCAGCCAATCAAAATTTACTAAAGCCACAAAAATTGTCAATCCAACGAATAAGAAACATAATTATAAAACTTTGGGGACTAGTGTAATAAACAGTCCTATGTCCTCTCCCTCCCTGGTATTTCTGTCAAAATTAGCAACCAAAGCTCCTTGGCAAAACCACAATATTTTCGCAGATTAAAATACCAAACTGAAACCATATATATTGTGTGTCAGAGAGGGAGTGATACTCTCAAAATAATTTGTAAATTATGACAGTTAGGACCATAATAAGGGTAGGAATTATATCCTATAATATAAAGTAGTAAGGTTTTTTTTAAAGCTTAAGCTATTGATCTCGAAAACTGCTGGTCCAAATTGACTTTCAGGGGAAGTTCTATGAATGTATTTTGGTGGTTTTAGGCTATTTTCTGACCTCTTTTAGGAAGTAACTAGTATTAATCTAAAAGGAAACAGTTAACTATATTCAGTACTAGTATAGATGACATATAATAAAATCTTCAGTCCTGTAAAACCATTTAAATTTAAGAACACTAATGCCTGTTCTTTTTAATATTGACTAAATACAAAAACCTTACAACAGTTAGGAGCATAAAAATGTGTTTTTTTTCCAAGAAAGCTACACTAAGTCTTTACATTAGAATTAAAAAATGTAGATCTTATGTTTGGATTGTTTTCGCGTTATTTTGTCATCATCAGACCACAGCCAAATGTCGATATAAAAAGTATAAGTTATCTATCGTATCGTGTTATGTACCGATTTCCACGGTTGTTAAAATAAAAGATTTAAACCAGTTTTGAAAGCCCTGAGGGACCGAAGTATGACAAAGAACCGGTTCTAATCCAGGGGATATAAATCGGTTTCGAAGCCATGAAAAAATAAGTTTTGTTGGGCTTAAGATCAACGTATAATTCAGGCAAATAAGCACCGTTAGTAGAAATGAACTTAAAATTTAAAAATAATATTTGGTACCCTAACTGTTTGACTTTTATTGTATACATTAAAATTTGACTGTTTTTGTTTCCAAGGGGGCCACTGTAAAATTTAAATTTACACAAATAGACAAAAAGAATAACTAAGATATTAGGTAATTGTAGATTGTTGTAGTTACATGAATAATTATCAGGGCTCGGCAGCCGCGCACAAGCCACTTGTCAATCGCAGGGAAAGCAGTTATTCAGCTAGATGTTTAATACTATTTCTTACAACCTATCGACATTCGGCAACAATTTTATGCATCAAAACGACTGCTTTAAATTAGCTGCTTATATGAAACTGCCGAGCCCTTATATTTATACTAACAAAGAAATTTTAAGGTTTAAAAACATAAAAATGGCTTGGTATAGAGTGTGATTTAAGAATATAGTTTTCAAAGTGTTATAAGTAATAATGCTTAACACTGACATAATGTCTACTTTAATATCAGTCAAATTAGCTTCGAACGATTGACGTGTTAAATTCATGACGTACAGACAGAACCTCATTATGGAGTAGCTCCGCTTCTAACAATCCTAAAAATCTGACATTTAAATATTAAAAATAAAATGAATAAATTTACTTTACAAGTATTTTATTTACAGACAAAAATACATAAAGCTAAATATTGTAAGATGGAACACGGAATAATTTGTTTAAAATGGCGCAGCAAATACAATTAACAATATTTTGATTATTTAGAATAGACTTAACTACGTAAACTATGCAGAGAAAAACAGATTTATAAGAGAGAGAGAGAGAGAGAGAGAGAGAGAGAGAGAGAGAGAGAGAGAGAGAGAGAGAGAGAGAGAGAGAGAGAGAGAGAGAGAGAGAGAGAGAGAGAGAGAGAGAGAGAGAGAGAGAGAGAGAGAGAGAGAGAGAGAGAGAGAGAGAGAGAGAGAGAGAGAGAGAGAGAGAGAGAGAAAGAGAGAAAGAGAGAAAGAGAAAGAGAGAGAGAGAGAGAGAGAGAGAGAGAGAGAGAGAGAGAGGAGAGAGAGAGAGAGAGAGAACACATAATAATTTGGTGAAGATAATTTTATCGTCCATTGATCTATCCCTTTATACTTATACTGATTAAATGATACAAAATGCATAATTGATTAGTATTCAAAGATATTCAAATGTACATTCATTTTTCTTTAAAATCTTTTCCAGAATGGCTTCGAAACCGATTGCTATCCGCTGAATTAGAATCGGTTATCAGCCAAACTGAAAAATAATGTATAGCATTGTAATATAGACAAATTTATACGAATACTAAAAGAATCATAGGGCTAACCTATAATTTTTCATTTTAATATCCGCGGAAAGGAGTCTTTAATATGATAAATAACTATTCTTCTAGCAAAAACAAGGCACATTATTAAGACAAAATGTATTACTTTTCTGCAAGATATATTTTTTTAACTCGACGAAAAGTAAGAGGCAAATAAAATAACTTTTCGTCTGAATGGAATGTACTAAGCTTGTTTTCTTTATTTTCCATAAAATAAAGGCGACCTAAAAAGCACAAACAAGATCGCCAAGTTTCCTCGTGGTTATTTGATTAACATGTACAAAAGTTATATTTTTAAATCATTTGTAGCACACAAAGGAAGATATGCTTACAAGTGTGTCCGAATGTCCAATCAACCAATTATTAAAATTAATATTAAACTGTATTTCATTAGTTACTTTAACCACTAGGCAAGGGCAGGGTAGGTCAGTAAAATAGCTTAAAACCACCCCAAAATTTATAAAACCTTATCTTGAAAAGGAAATCTATTCGGACCCGAAATTACTGAGATCTTTGGCTACAGACAAAAAACACCTTGATGCTTTATATTTTGTACATATATAATACACTATACAAAATTTGGATAATATTTTTGTCGATCTCAAATAATTGTACTCTAAATTATACTGACACATATAGAATTATCTCGTCGCGGTAAGGCATAGTCAAACAGAAATTATTATTATTCTTTCTCAGAGATGGAGGGGGCTATGGGTGTTATTTTACACAAGTCCCCAAAGTCTTATATTAACGTTTTCTTATCGATAGCTTAACAAGATTGGGGACGTTATTGAATTTTGATCTAGGTTAGTTCATTAGGTTGAGTGTCCAAATGTTTCAGCAACTAATCGTGATCTATAGAAGGGGTAAATTTGTAAATTATCATTTAGGATGTGCATTAATTTATCCACCATTGTCTTATCCCTTCAGATCCCTGATTCTTTATAGGCATTTTTGAAGCGAAGCTTTTCTAAAGTATGTCTGTCTGTTTGAGGTAGCTCTTATCGTAAATTTTAGAATCATTTTTTCAATTAAAAACCTTACATATGAAGATTCCTGTGACGATAAAGTATAAATGTTAAGTCCTACAAATTCCACTAATTTTTTATCTAAATTTTTTTTGGAGTTCTTTACTCTACCTAGTTTTGAAATTATTATTTTCAAAGAATTTTCATGTTTTATGGTGTGCATACATTTTCGCACATGTATGAAATTATCAAATCGTTATTTATTGCATATTAATACAACAGCACAAACTGCCGCTTATTTGAGTCATTCTTATCATTAAGTCTGTCTGTAAGTCCGTAACTCTGTGAGGAATTATGCCATTTTCTTTGCTACTTTTTAAGATAGCCCTTTCAAATGACTATTCAGTACACAATTTACTTCGAAGGGCATTATTATTTCATAAAGGTTTTGTGATTTTATATAATTTATAAGAATCCTTCTATCTTCTTTTCCTTTTTTGGTACAACTGAAAATATGCTCCATTACTCCATTTGTCCGGTTGTTCATCCAATTTATTTTGGCGCTCCGCCTTCATGGATGTAGTCATCCATGTTTGAGTATGATAATATGCGGATGTGTATGCCCACCCCTTTTAAAGGAGTTTTCATGTTCCTATATCCATACAAATATGGAACAACAAGAGAAAACATTTACATCTACATTTTCGGGGGAGGGATGTTTCAACTGAAAAAAATGTTTTGCCTAAATGAAAAATGAATAGTTTGGCCTAACAGAAAAACATGGGCTAATTCTCCCATTTCCTCATAATAAGTATCCGGATGTTTGTCTGTTTGTCGCTCTGTCTGTCTGTACCGAAGGATCTCCTTAACCACTGAACTTATCGGGTTCTCCTTTACAGGGTAGTTTCTTATATGTCCTGGGAAGGTTTATAACTATTTTGGGGAAGGGTACCACCACCCTTTCAAAGAAAACAGCAATAGAATAAATTGAAGGGGGGGGGGGGTTAATATATTAAAACGATAACAGTATAGGAAAACAAATTATAGATTTCTGAATTATTTCTTCTTAAACATTGTCTTTTCCCCTGAATGATAATATGCATTAGGGGCATTCATGGGAGTGCATAAAATTTGTTTATTACCATAAAAGTAGAAAAATATTTCTTTTCAAAGGAAGAAATTCATAAAAATCATAATGCAACAACTATTTTTAATTTAATTTATTTTAAATATAATTTTTAATTGGGTGAAGTCTTATTTTTAGGAGACTATTGCACCCTGTTAATTAAATTTGTACTTTGTTAAGTTTCCTTAGCCAAAGGTAAGCAGCTGGACTGTTTATAACACTAGTTCTCAAAGGTTTATAATAAACTTTGGCTTACCATCTTTGGGGACTTAACTTAATTTTGATTGGTTGGTTTGTAATCTACAGAAAGGGTAATTATGTGTATCAAGATTAGATCCCTGTTCTTAACTGCTTTGTTTGTAGAAGTTATTTTTGCAATAATATTGTATTTTAAATTGTTCATATTCTATTTTCTTTAAAAAAGGTTAAAAATGACTAAATGATCTTCTCTATAAAAAAGAGGAAAACATTAAAATATTTATGAAAAATATTAAGTAAATTACATCTTATGAATAAAATATTAGAATGGATAAAGAAATTTGTGTGGATATTATGACAGGGGAAAAATTGTCGTCTAACATGGAACTCATTTATTGTTCAGTTCGTTTCCAGTAGGAGAGGAGGGGATGGGGTAAAGTAAGTGGAAGGGGGAAATCGCTATTTAAGCCCGCTGTGTGTTTAACTTTATTAGAGAACATAAAAATTTGGTGTAAGATCCAAGTAATAATATATCCATTGATGTTAGATAGAAATTATTGTAGCTGCACAAAGTGTCTAAAAAAATTAGCCTTGTGACGTCATAAAAATGAGGGATTCTTAATATCTTTTTAGGGGGTTTTCTTTCCCACTTCTCCTCTCATCTCCCTCATTTTCATGACGTCACATGGCTGATTTTTAAGACACTTTGTCCAGCTACTAATTATATTATGCACTTTTAGAAAAAGAAAATTGTTTCATATTTTCTAAAAATGTATAAATTTTAGCCAACTGTCTTTCATTCTTTTTAAAAATGCTAGATTAGCCTTTGATTTCTAACATAATGTAAATTTTGATTTATATTTTTGACATAATATTTTTAAAATTGTCATGGACATTTAGAAATTAAGTATTTTTACCAAGGATATGAGTTAAGGTACATAAGTTGTGACTCTTTTTGACTGCAATTGAGTCAAACACGAACTAGAAGTTCATAAACTCGCTGTGCTATTTGTTAGCTGAAAAAAATGGTGTAATATTGTAAGCAACAATGTTTAAACTTTTCAACCAATACATTTGAAACATTTAATCTTCAGAAAAAAAGGCTTCGTTTGGTATAAATTAATTAGGGGTCTATTGATTTGTAATTCTTTGTCCTATCTATTAAATTCCACCCAAGTACAATTAATAACCTACCTTAAATATAAGCATGCAGATAGGTTTTGTCCATCTATTCAACCAGGGGACAACCCCCCCCCCCCTCCCTCCCTACATTTTAGTTTCTCAAAAAAATACAGTCTTTAGTCTCTGTGGAGGGATTAAAGCCTGCAATCCTTTATTGAAAAATACTTGACATAACTAAAAATAAGCTATATGTATTTATTTTGTTCAAAAAGAAATAAAATAGAGGGGGTTGAGTTTAGAGGTGCTTCACTATCAAAAAGAGGGATAATATGAGGGAGGAAGGAGACATTATGCAAAGTTTATACAATCTCATATTTATTTGCTATAAAACTTTGGGGACTTTTCATTAGAAATTGATCTGTAGTACATACTAACAGTGTTCAAACTTTTCCACCAAAAGCTTTATAGGCGGGATGCGTATGTACATCAGTTTATCGGCAATAGTCTTATCCCTCAAGATCCCTGAGCAACGTAAACTACTAGTATCATTATCATAATGACAATTTTGCAAGGGCAAAAACAACCTTTTTGCAAATTTTCCAAATTACCCGTTTAGAAAACTATGACATATGATAATAAGAATTATACATGATTTGTCCCTCATATAAAACTACTAATATTTGAAAATTAATAGCAATAAATAGATATAGAATAGAACAGTAAACTTTAATACAGTGTATATTCTTTTGTATTCATACTGATCAAGACGTAATCCTATTATATAAAGCAGTAAGAATTTTTCGTTTGATGCTTAAGATTTCAATATCGGGTTGGTTTTAGGCTATTTTTTCATATTAA
The DNA here is from genome assembly GCF_053477335.1 of Acartia tonsa. Classification (NCBI taxonomy): domain Eukaryota; kingdom Metazoa; phylum Arthropoda; class Copepoda; order Calanoida; family Acartiidae; genus Acartia; species Acartia tonsa. The sequence goes on from NC_137265.1 coordinate 24,029,826, forward strand.
AGCATAAAGATTTTAGGCTATTTTCCTCTATGAATAAAGAGAACCTAAATGCAGCAGCCGCTATTTACTTTATATTTTGTAGTTTTAAAAGAAGTTTTTTCTTTCTCTCTCTCTTTTTTCCACTCTTTCCCCTTTTTTCTTTCTCTCTCTATTTCAAAATGCTCTCGAATTTCATGTAAATTTTTTGCCAAGAAAAGCATTTAGTGACAATTTGAGACTTAGTTCCCAGTTATTATTGTAATTTATCATTAAATTTCTTCCATATGTCAAAATAGGGTAGCAGCAAAAAACATAATGTTCGACAAAAGTCAAAATCCTAAGTTCCATGTTTAACGTGGACGTATTTGGTGACCCAATAATTGCAATAATGTTGACTTTTTTCAATTTTAATGTCATCGACAAGTTGCTTCGCAAGATTATTTAACTCAAATTTAGTCCAAAATTAAGCATTTTTATAGTGCCAATAAAGAAATGACGTTATACTGGCATACTAATGGACAATTAAAATGTATACTGGCCTGGGCCATTTGCAATTTAGTCTGTTTATTGGCAATCATTGGTCATTTATATTGTATGACGTCAATTTTTAAATAGGCTTTATAAAGAGCTTAGCATTTTTCCTAAAAATATTTTTTTTATTTTATTTATTTACATTTTTTATACTTTTATCAAATAAAAGAAAATAAATAAGTTGAAAGAATAAAAAGAAGTTGTTTTGATGTATTATGCAAAATATTATTAGGTATGCCTTAATTTCCACATATTATCACATTTGCATAATGTTTTACCCTTATATAAAGTAACAGGATGTTTATATGTGAAGGATCTCGCTAACAGATGATCAGATATTGTTTACCTTAAAAATGTATTTTCTCATAAGTCCTGGGAAGGTTTATGCTTGTTTGGGGGAATGGTATCACCAACCCTCCAAAGTGAAATTGCCCATAGAAAAGATTACACCCCTTCCTAAAACCATGAATTTTTTTTCGCTTTTAAACTAAGATTGATCATAGAGTTGGGGGGGGGGGGAGGGGGGGTAGCCGCTAGTACTATTTGTATAAACACGCTATAGCTAATTATTGATAATAATAGAATGTGATTAAATAAAAGGGAAAGGGTAGTTTGTGCCATTAAAATAAAATGTGGTTCTGATGATTTGATGGCATAACTGGAATATATTATGAATACAAATTTTATGTTCCTTTCAATGTATTGCATTTTTTATATCAAATATTTATTTTTGTCGTAATTTTTTCATTGCAAATTTTTGCTTTCAAATAACAGAATTTTGTAAATAATAATTTTTGTTGTTGTCAAAGAATAAAGCAGTATTAACAAGAAATATTTCTGGGATTAAAAAAAGTAAAGAAAGGTAAGTCAGACAAACAGAAATTAACAATTATTGAGCGAATGTTATATTAAAGAAATAACGATAAATTTAGAAAATCTTTTTCCAGTATGGCTTTGCAACCGATTAATGTCTGCTGGATTAGAACCGGTTCCAGACAGAAAATCATGCATAGCATCGTATTACAGACAATTTTCTACGAATAGTAAAATAAAATCTTGAAATTGATACAATTTGTGTTATCCCACGGGGCTAACAAGACTTGTTTTTATCTTATAATATTTCATTTCATATCCGCGGAAAGCTGTCTATAATATTATTAAATCATAAAACTCTAAGCTTAATAAACCTAAGATAAAAAATAAAATATAAAGCAATGTTAAGTACATAAAAATTATAGTTTGACAAATAAAAAGAAAAATCTCAATACAATCGATATCAAGTGAAAATTTGGATGTACTGTGCTTCAAATTCTAATTGTTCAAAATTTAAGATTGGTCAGTAATTAATAATCGATTGAAGCATGTTTATTCACAATTTATGTATATCAGTGATCTTAAGGGATAGGAAAATGGATGATAATTGATGTACAAATACAATTCTGTTAGATATAATTATCCTTTCTAAAATTAAAAATTGTTGGTGAAAAAGTTTGGACACTGAAAGTTTGTACAACCAAATCAAGATTTAATAATCAAAGTTTTTAGCCATCCAATGAAAGTATGTGTTGATGAAACATTGAGGATCAGTGCAATTTACAGTCCTATGTTCCCTATCTCCCTGATTTCAATACATTTCTTATACCCCACATTTTGTTTTAGTTTAAGAGTGTGTTTTTTAGGTCCAAATCCCCAGCCATACCCTTTCCAAATAGCATAAAACCAACCCTGGAAAACTGTACAAAGGTACAGTCGTTTATGAAATCTTTTACATTTAAATCATTTACTTATCCTCTAACCATGAAAGAAAGAAAAAAAGACAAATTACACTGAACAATTATAAACGCTTCGTTCCTAAACATTTTTCAACATTGAAAGCATTTTTTTCTGTGTTTTGTTGGGTGTGCTTTCACTTACGCACGTTTAGCACTTCATAAAAACTTTCAAAATCGCACAAACTTTCTAATCGTTCTACTTTTCTTATGGGGTAAACGAGAAGGAGGGCGTAGTCGTTATTTTATCCCGATACAAGTTTCACTTTATTAGAGTACATGATAATCTGGTGTAAGATCCAGGTAATAATAAATCCATTGTTGTTATCATCATATAAAAATCAAGGATAGCAACATCCAAAATAACAGAAAGTCATACTTACTCCAATTATAGGCAAGTTTCGCTGATAACGAACTAGGCAAAAATTTACAAATCGCGAATTTAATACCGGTGTATTAAAACTCTTTATTTTTAAAATAAGAAGTCTAAGGGCTTATTTGTTTAAACTAATTTGCCAATTTAAATTCTATGTTTTACTTCATTTTAACTACTTTTGCATAATTAAGAATAAGATGATGTTTTCATTAAGTATTTAAAAATTTTAAATGCTCGCTTGTATTGTTTTAGATAATGTGATGTTTCTCAACTTCCGTAAAAGTGCAAAATATTTAGTAAACAATGGCCAAAAATAAATGTTTTTTTTAATGATATGAAGAATAAAATGTAAAGGAATAATTTGTGCTGTATTAATAATTAGCAAGGGATCTAAAGGGATGAGACAATGGCCGATAAAATCATGTACAATAATTATACACAAAAATATTCCTTCTATAGATTACAATGAACGGTTGACATGTTTGAACACCCAACTTAATGAAATAAACAATCATTAAAAGTCCCCAAAGTTTAAGCCAAAGAAAACATTAATATAAAAATTAGGAGACTAGAGTAATAAACATCCAAAGTCACCTCCCTCCCTGATTTATTGTTAATAACAATATGTGAAGGCGGAATTGATGTTTTACCGGGTAATGTAAGTGTTTTAATTTTTTGTGTGTATTTTCTTCATTTTTAACTACTTCATACGTGTGCAACGTTGCTTAATTGTTTTTTAGGTTCATTTGTTTACTTGGTCAGGCACGTGACATAAATCATATATCTATCCTCCCTTTTTATATAAAAGGCAGTAATTTTATCAATCCAACGCTTATGAATTAAAAAAATAAAAATAAATACTTTCAATAGGTTAGTTTAGGTTACTTTTAGTACTGGGTAGCCCTGGAAGGTTAAGACACCGCATACTTAGACCCCGCAGGGTAACAGCCCCTTGTTGGAGTTAGGCATAAGAATGAAAGACTACCTTCTTTTACTTCAAAAATAAGGAGGAGGGATTAGTTCTCAAGACTACATTTTTTGCTTCACCCAAATATTACAAAAATTATAACATTTATTTATCTAGCTTTTTCATTTAAACATTGCTTATTAATAGTGCGTTATTTCTTGTTTGCTTACACATTTGTAAAGGAATGAGTTTTGTTTTTCTGTTTCTCCATATGCAATTTATAATTTATGTATTTTTTCACAGTAAATTATTCAGTTGTTGACAAACAAGGACAATTAGGTTCATATGTAGAGCAGCAATAACAAGCCGCAAATCCTTCTTTACAATAAACCATTTTATCATTTCACTTTTTTGTTGCAATAAGTGATTTGGATAAGTGAGATACTGGGGAAAATTTGTAATCAATTAAGCTTGCTAATATGATATAATTTATTGGTCTGTTTGTTCATCCAGTAGGAGGGGAAGGTATTGGGCAAAGGGGGTAGGTGGGGGTTATCGTTATTTTAGAGTACAAGAAAATCTGGTGTAACATCAAAGTAATAATAAATCGATTGTTCCAAGTCAAAAAGACTGATGGACATGCAGACATATCTTATTTAAAGAGATGTTGCACTACTGAAAAAGAGTTGTGTTGAGAAATTTCTTTCAAGTGGAGTATATACTCATTACTTAGGAGCACTTCTTATATTTAAAACAGTTAGAGCAAAGTACTTCTGTAGGTTCATAATTAAGGAGCTACAATGGGCTGTTTGTTACTCTAATGTTTTCTTATTTGTTGGCTTAACAACTTTTGGGTCTTTGGTGAATTTAGATTGGTTGATTTATCAAGTTGAGTTTCAACCACTAATTTTAATCTACAGAAGGGGTAATTTTGTGTATCGTATTAGGGATATACATTAATTAACTGTCCATTGTTTTATTCCTTTAGATTCCAGGGAGCTACGATATACTTAAGAAATTCTAAATCAACTACTCTTGCTAAGTTAAGCAAGTAGCGTATTAGCAAGGAAAAATACTTTAATCATAAGCAGGCTTCACATGCTTAAAGAGGACTTCCATACAAAGATCCTTCCATAAAAGGGTTGATTGTCTGCTGAGGTAAACTTAAATAAACTGGGCATGCCAGGTCTTTAAAATTTAGAAGCTTGTTTATATTTGGTCTTAATGGATAAGACAATGGACGATAAATTAGTAACCTTTTATGTAATACAATAATTAATTGCAATAAAAATACCCAAGTTTTTGAGGCTAGAGTGTTCATGAAATGTTGGGTACCAGTATATTTTAGAGTCCAATGTCTTCTCCCTCCCGTTAAAATTTGCGCAACTTAGGTGTAAATTTGTTCTTGTAGTTTAATGCTTGTCAAGATTTTACTTGTCTGTTGACAAGAATGTTTGTTTATGAGACACAAAACCCAGGGCTATGAAGGGATAAGACAATGGCAGATAAATTGGTGTACATCCCCAATAATGATATACAAAATTACCCTTCTGTAGATTACAATTATTTGTTGAAACTTTTGGACACTTAACTTAATGACCCAACCAATTCAATTTCAATAAAAGTACTCTAAGTTGTTAAGTCTTATTATGAAACTTTGGGTGTAATAAACAGCCCAATGTCCCCTCCCTCCCTCCGCAAAACTAGAATAAGAAAAGCTTGCATACTATTCATATTGCTGGAATACAGGAATAGGGTAATGGGTGCATAATTATTCTCCCTCCCCATCCCCTCCAACACTCTATATTTCTAGCCTGTGACAGCTTAAAAATTGTGGGGGGAAGATAAATTTATCACTCATTGCTCTTTATTTCCCTATTAACCTTTCTTAAATATTTCTCTATTAACAAAGACATAATCTTCACTAATAGATTAGAATTTTGTTATTGTAATGGATATAAAATATACGTGTATATTGTGACAAGGGAAAAATGGCGTCAATTTAGGTTGCTAATATGGACATTACTTATTGGTTAGTTCGTTCATTTAGTAGAAGGGGAGAGGATGGGCTACAGAGGGTGGATGGGGGTGATCCGTTATTTTAGCAAGGTTTCACTTTATTAGAGTACATGATTATCTGGTGTAAGATCCAAGTGATAACAAATCCATTGTTAAAGCGTATCCATATATCCCTGATTTCTATTCAAATTTAAATAAACAAAATACTAAGCATTTTTACTGAAAATTTAAATTTCACAACTAGCTTTTTACAAAGAATTCACTTCACATTTCTATTTTATTCTAAAGATAGATAAGAAAACAGTTTAGGTAAAGAATAAGTATTTTGGTTTCTGCTGATTGCAGCCAAATTAATATGAAACAAGTTGATAATTAAACTTTATTTTAGCCAAAAAGGTAGGGAAACCTTTCTGACCCATTCTTAATTATAACAAACAAATCAAACTGAAACTCACCTTATTTACATAGTTCTCTGCAAGATGCTGGAAGACAGAGCCAACGTTTAGGTCATCCTTCACTGAGGTTCTGTACAGCCTCATACCAGCCTCTGCTGCTAGCCTCTCTGCCTCTAGTCTAAATAATATATATAGTTATCCCTCACAAAGGCTTAGAACAATCTCATAACACCTAACTGCCAGCATCTCTGCCTCTAGTCTAAATTACACATAATTATTCCTAACTGAGGCTACAAACAGTCTAATACCATACATATATTGTTGAAGACCGTCTATTCCTCTGGTCTAAATAATGTGTATGTAGATTCTTAAAACTATCAATGTTTGTCAAGGTTATTGAAACTTTTTATTGTGTCTATAAAAATGACGTCATACTGGCCAACCATTGGTCAATTAAAATCTATACTGTTCTGCCATTGGTAATTTAGTTTGTATATTGAACTATAATTGGTCATTTCTTTTGTATATCGTCCTTTTTTTTAGGCACTATAGACAGATTCAAGGTAATTAATTAGGAATTACCTAAATAGGTATAACGGATAACATTTGATATTTACCCTTTATAATTAGAGGATATTTTCAAAGAAATGACAGAAAATGAAACTACTTACTGGTCAATTTCTGATTGTGAGATGAGGTCAATTTTGTTTTGAACAAGAACCATGGGAATATCTCCACACTCGTCCTCAACCTGCAATATCAGACGTGTGAAATAATAATATTTGAACAAGAACCATGGGAATATCTCCACACTCGTCATCAACCTGCAATATCAGAGGTGTGAAATATTAATAATGTTTTGAACAAGAACCATGGGAATATCTCCACACTGGTCCTCAACCTGCAATGTCAGACGTGTTTACATGTTTACGTGTTTCATACATTTTACAATAATTCATTTTAAACCTAAAAGTCTGTGTTTCTGTTTGTTGGTTGGTCAGTCAATAATTCTCAATCTTATATTATAAATTGGTAAGCTAAATATCACGGAAAATTATGGTCCGAATTGGTTGTACTTGTCTGAGAAGCTTTTTAAATGTCATAGTGTGATATTAGACTTTTTTTCTGATCTCTTCGAAGCTCTCCCCAAGAGGTTATGGCAAAGATACTAATATTACTTACCTTTTTCTTCCATTTCTTGACAGCCAACAGGGACTCTCTGTCTGTAGTGGAGAAGGCAACCACACAAGCTTGAGCTCCTCTGAAAAGTAAAATATTGTTAGTTAGGAATAAATCGAGTAATGTTATAGCTAAAAAAAATATTAACTCATCCTTAAGTAGTTAGTTTTTTTTGAACTGATTGAATTTTTCTTTTTAAGTAGGCTTTACCTATGTCCTGGCAGTTTTAATCTTTTTAGATTTAAGCATTGCGATTTTAAGACCATTTTTATGCACTTGAATTTAAAGCCCCTAGATGCTAGTTTTATTTTATTTTTAAAACCTAAGAGGATTTTTTTTACAAAAATTCTTTATGAATGAATACGATAAAAGCACAACCAGCGACACCACATTAGTAATAACAATGGATGTAAAATATACGTGGATATCATGACAGTGGAAAAATTATCGTCAATTTAGGTTGCTAACATGAACACCATTGATTGGTTAGTTTGTTCGACCAGTAGAAGGAGAGGGGATCGGGTAAATGGAAGGATGGGGGTTCGTTATTTTAGCCAGCTACAAGTTTTATTTTATTAGAGAACATGATAATCTGGTGTAATATCCCAGTGATAATAAATCCATTGATATGACAATTGGTGATAAACACAGACATTGCATGATCAGCTTGTGTCTCTCAATCATTTCAAAGATTTTTGACAAAAGTTGTTATAATTCTTATTTAAAAGTAATAGAATGTCTTTGTGTATGTCTCTCTACCCTCCAAAAACAAGTATTTAGTATATGCCTCTAGGGTCATTATTGAAAGAGATTAACTTTCAAAAATGATTTCTCTTGAGAGAGGAGTTGTACCATTTATAAAATAAGTTAAAAACCTTCCCGGGAACAATAAAGAAGATAAACAAGTGCCATATCGGTTCAGCAAGTAGTAGGATCTTTCGGTAAAGACAGACCAGTATCCTGTTACTTTCTTAAATATCTATTTCCAGCCTAACGAAACTTAGTTTAATCTTATAATTTTTAATTTTAATATCCGCGGAAAGCTTTCTATAATACGATGCGATAAATAACTATTTGAATGCAAAGCATGTCGCAGTAAAACGCTGTATTTCTATTTAACAAACTTTGGTACTAATGTTGAATATATAAAAACTTTTTGGCAAATTTACTTTCTTTTTCGCACGTATATTATTTTAAATCTGCAATTTTTCTCTCTCACATGTCATTTAACAATTGTGTTTTGTAATTTGCGATATTTGTACATTGTGTACTTATAAACAGCTACTTGTAATCCAAGGGTTATGGAGATGAGCTTTGAAGAGATGAAAAAGTTCTTGTCCTAGTTGGTAGTTTATCCAAAGAAAAATTGTATTTTTCTATTGAGGGAGGGGACAAATGGCTGTTTATTACACTAGTCCCCAAAATTTTATAATAATATTTTCTTAATCATTGACCTAACAACTTTAGAGACTTTGGTAAATTTTGATAGGTTGCTTCATTAAGTTGAGTGTTAAACGTTTCTACACTAATTGAAATTTACAAAAGGGGTGATTTTGTGTATCATTAATACATTATTAAAGATATTGGACATCAATTAATCGGCCATTGTCTTGTCCCTTTAGATCCCTGATTTTCACTCTCATATGTATTGATTCATTAAGACTGGCGAAAATGTTAAAGGATCACAATTTACAAATGGAGTACAAATTTAGTAATTAAAGGTTAAGTCATTCGTTTGACTGCTTTTAAATTCTTTTCTATGGCGGTGACACAATTTTACTAGGTTCTTCAGTTTTCAAGTCTTTTTTGTGTTATTCTTAATTTTGACGAAGTATCTAAAATCTACGGATTGTAACTAGATTAATTTAATAATTTTTTTTAGTTCTTTTTGTCTAAACGGCAAAACGAAAACATTGTTATTTCTAACATTATCATTAGGAAGAGAGTAGACACAGGACTGTAAATCATATTGGTACCTAAAACCTGTCCCTTTTAAAGACTTTGATTAAATCTTGATTGGGTTGGTTGAAACTTTTCAACCAAAAGACTTTATCTACAGAATGGGGAATTTTTTAGCATATTGTAAAACTATCAAAATTGTCTGTTATTAAAGTCAACATTATAGCCAACTCATACTTTATGCTAAATGATCCTAAAGAACTTTCAAAGTTATATCAAAATAACAGTAAAGTTGATATAATATAGACACAAGAGCCACGTTCTTTGTTTAAATCTTTATATGTCCTGCATTATCAAATTTTTATTGAAATATACAACCATACAGTTTTCTTAAACGGAAAGACAAAAAAAAATATTTTTGGAAAACATTTTACAACAGTAAAGCAAAGTCCAATTTTCTACTGTAATCTAAGACATCAAATGACACTAGAGCCCGTTTCCAAAAGGAAGTGGGCGCGAAGTCTGTTTCTAAAATTCACAAACAAACAAATAAGGAAGGAATTCATACAAATCAACCAAACAAAACTTACATTACTATATAAAATATACCTATGAGACAACGAATGAGAGATTGTGCTAAAAAACCAGAATAATGTACAGTTAAATATTCCAAAGGATATAGAATACATGGATATTGTCCGAGATTCTCGCATACTCTGATAAAATATTTCTCTTATCTGGCTAAAATAACGATACATCCCAGACCTCTATCCCCTCCAATGACCATGGAGTAATGAATTGACCAATATATGAGGACTTTATTAGCAACTTAAATTGACGACAATTTTCCATTGTCACAATATCCATGTATTTTTTTATCCATTAATATTATCTACCTATTTGACTATTTTAGATTCAGAAATCAGGTAGAATGAAGGAACACTGCAAATGTCATTTGTGGTGTTAAAAATGTCATTACCAATCACAGATATTGTTTATTTCATGGTGATACACTAACTTTAAATCAATATTTCATGGGAATTCTTATCCAGAAAGAACAATTCGGTCCATAAGTTGCATAGGAATAAAAAGCTAAGACTACTTAGATATCTCAATATATATACTGCGTAGAAACTGAAGAGGTTAAAATGCATAGATACTGTAGAGCAAAGAATGCGTAGACTTTGTAGATACTGTACAATCAGGATTGTGCAATTACTGCATAATACTCTAGACTGCGTAGATACTGTATAGGTTAGATTTCACAGACACTGTTTTTAATAAATTGAGTCGATACTGCAGAGTCTAAACATGTAAATAATGTATAAGAGTCTAGACTGCGTAGATACTGTATATATTCTAGACCATGTAGTTACTGTATAATATTCTAGACTGCGTAGATACTGTAGAATATAGACTGTGTAGATACTGTAGAATATAGACTGTGTAGATACTGTAGAATATAGACTGTGTAGATACTCCAATATCTAGACTATGTAAATACTGTAGACTTATGACTGTGTAGTACTGTAGAGTTTAGATTGTGTAATTCTGTAGAGTCTAGATACTGTACATTCAATACTGTATAGATACTGTAAAGTCTAAACTGTGTATATACAGTAGGATATCTCATAACTGTAGAGATAATAATACATAGACTGCCTAATTACTGTTGAGACTACTTATTTACAGTGTAGTTTAAGTGAGAATAAGACGGAAGGACATATAGACGTACGGACATACCATAATTGTAAACCATGGGAAATATTCTTAAAAATTCATAATAAATAATTGATTTATATGTGGTTTTAAGAATTTATTATATATTTCATACATTTTAATGCTTCTTAATGGTAAATAAATCATATACAGAAAATTGTGGATTTTTTCCAGAAGGGGATGATATCTTATTAAAAAAAAAATAAAGTCAGAAAACGATCAATTGATCATTATAGCACAGTACTTTTTTAACTAACTAACAGAATAATTTTGCTCAGGGAGGGAGGGGACATTGGGCTGTTTATTACACTAGTACCCAAAGTTTTTTTTATAACGTTTTCTTATTCGTTGACTTAACAACTTTGGGGACTTTTGCTAAAAGTTGATTGGTTGGTTCGTTAATTAAAACCAATTGTTATCTACAGAAAGGGTAATTTTGAGTATTATCAATGGGGATCTACAACAATTTATCAGCCATTATCTTATCCATATAGATCTTTGAGTTTTGCTACTAAAACAAAAATATTTTATTTGTTATCTTTAAAATTAAAGAAATAAACATTGAAAATACAGTAAACAGTTCTTTTGAAAATTTAAACAAACAACTTTTTATCTAATATAAAATCGTATTGCGACCTATAGAATGTGTAGAATGCCGCTGGTTATGTTTATGACTTTGCACAATCAGTTTTTTTTTCTGGATAGGGGCTCAAAAATGCCGCGATTATAATTGTATAAAATCTAAGGATATTCTAAAGCATTTACTTTATTAAGAACCAGAGGCTACGTCCCTAGAGGCCTATAGGGGAAGGGTAGAGAAAGGGGGAGGGAGAATAAAACGATAAAATGAACTTAAAGAAGCTACATTGTAAAGGAGAACCATATCAGTTTAGCGGTCAGCGTGATTCTTCGGTACACACTGATAGACATCCTGTTATTTTAATGTAAGACGAAAATTATTAAAAAGTTTCTAAAGGTCTATATTACTATTAAAAAATATACTTAATCATTGATACTTTGTAGATAGCTGTTTTTAGAAGTAATGTTTCATGATGGACTTAATGTTGACGTTATTATTAGACAATTCAGCCTTTAATTAAGCATGTTGATAACATGTCAGTGTTGATCACTTCTATAAATTGCCATGTAAATAGTCGACAAAAAAGGAAAAATACCAACAAATGTTAAACCTATGGCCGGGTACTTTCTATCATAATAATTTTATTAAGCAATGTAGCCTAACAACTTTTTGCGCTTTCCATTGTCACTTTGTTAGTTAGATAGGAGTGAAGATACTCTATAATATTTATTTCCAGTATGGCTTCGAAACTGATTAATATCCGCATGATTATAACCAGTTCTCCGTCATACTGAACAAATCATGCATAGCATCGTATTCCAGACAATAATCCACTTTAATTAAACAGCACTGGGGCTTTTATTTTTTCATGTTACATCCGAAGAAAGCTGTCTATACGATGGGATAAATAACTATTATTGGATCATCTGTTAAGAAATCAATACAAGTATTAACGTCTATAGTATCATTATATGCCTGTTCTATGTCAGCTACGCCAATTTTTTTAAAAATCTATAATTATGTTCTGATGTCCGTGTTCCAATAGAAATTTCTCATCCTTGTTATTGCTGCGCTGCTTAAAGGTAATAATTGTCCTTGTCTGCCTTATGATTATTCAATTCTAAATTTAAAAAAAAAATATGTTAAGTATGACAGAAAAGGATTGGTTACATATTAACCATTAGTTATCAGGTAAATAAAATTAATGGTTATAAAGTTATAAATTTTTAAGCAAAATAATGATAGAACTCGTTTTTAAAACTTTAGGTACCAGTTTAATTAACAGTCCAGCCTCCCCCTTTCCCTATGTGAAGAATTGTCTTCTATGGTATTTTTTAACATTATGAATTACTAATAGACATTTATATCTACCACTGAAAATTAAAGAAAATTACAAAATGTTAGAAAAATAATGGATTAATAACAATAAAGATATTAGATATTTTATTATGCCATCACGAATTAGGTTATTTTTTTATGGAATTTCGTAACAGTGCAATAAAAGTAAGCAAAAGAAATGATGACTTATTAAGTAAGAATACAGGGATAGGACAATGAAGGTTAAGTTAATCTTCCCCCTAATCCTTAAATGTAAAAATTCTGCATTTTATACTTGAAAAATTTAAGGAAAAGAGCAAATTCATTTTTAAAATATTTTTTTTCCTTTCCTTCCTGGCCTACTCGTTTCCTTTCAATCTCTCTCCCTTTCTTTTTGCTCTCTCTCCCTTTCTTTTTGCTCTCTCTCTCTCTCTCTCTCTCTCTCTCTCTCTCTCTCTCTCTCTCTCTCTCTCTCTCTCTCTCTCTCTCTCTCTCTCTCTCTCTCTCTCTCTCTCTCTCTCTCTAATAACTTTTTGCTACCCCGTGTTATTCCTTATTTGGTGATAGGCACAAGACACGCTCAAGATTAGAGCGGTGTAATTTTAATAGAAAGGGGCGATTCTAACATCATTATAATTTTTGGAAAAAGTAATTAGGGCAAGTCGATTTTATCAAAATTTATCTTTGACTGAAAAATTGTTAAAAAGGATCAGAGGCTTTGATTATTTTTGATATCATGATATGCTACCAAACATTCTACCAAATATGTAGACATTCAACTGTCTGTCTGTCTTTCCACATCTAAGATTCCTATAAAGCTTCCCAATGGTCCTGTCTTATTTATTTTTACCTATTAATGTTTGGAATATTCTAGAAAGTAAACTTTTTCCCTATGACTCTTTGTTGGATAGAAGTTATATAATATTTGAAATTCAAAAGCTAGGCAACAGCTACAATAATTTAACTAAAAGTTCATGAGTAGCCAAAGTGTAGGTAGAGGGCCAGGGTCAAGTAGGCCCATTTACTTGCAGTAGAAAAAATATTGGTAAGGATCAAATGCAGTTTGTTTATATTTTACCATGCTCAAAAAAAGCCTTTTAAAACAAGATCAGATTTAAAACTTTTGCTAGTTAACAGTTTCACTTTTAAATTAAGCCTAATTGAGCCATGATTAAAGTTTTCCACTTTGACTGCCTAAAGTATGGATGCAATTAGAATATTAATGTGCAATAAATCAGCAGAAAACAAAGTAGTTTAAATAATTTTTACCCTTGAATAGAACAATTAGAATAAGAAATCTTTATGAAATCAAATGCTTTAGGTATCATGATTGGCTAGTTAAAACAAAGATGTTTTACAAATTTTTAAATAAATAAATTAAGGTCACTAACTGCTCTTGATCCCAACAAAGTATAGATGCAATCAAATAATTCAGATATCATGTGCATGCATTTATGTAAATGGTAGTGCCTTTAAATGCAAAAATTGACAAAATGAAACAGAGATTAGGTTGATATTTTTGCGATTATAGACAAAGATAAATAGTCCTGATAACAAATAAACAAGCAAGTATTTTATCAGATAATTCTGATAAATTAAAGATTTTACCTGTATATTTTATCCTTAGGTATGATTTTATTTTTTTTGTCAACATACTAACTGTATATTTGTTGTTTGGAATTTTGATCAGAATGATCCATAATGTTAAAATCAATGGATTAGTTTTATGCTATTTTTATAGCATTGAATATAGAGCCCCTAGATGTTAGGGTCACAACCACTGGTAAAGGGAATAAAGTAATAGACCGTAAGTAGTCACCTTGATTGGCAAATTATGAAAAAAACACAGATAATTATAAATTTTATGATACATTTCTCTGTTTCACTGCAGTTAGTTTTGTGGTGCAGAAAACTCAGAGATATGCATTTTAAAACAAACATAAAGATAATAAAAAGCTAAGTAGCTTTACTTTGGATATGATATCACACATTTTATATGATATAGTTTTTATCATGCAAGAGGTTCCACCGCTAGCTTTTTGTAGCATTGCTTCTTAAAGTATTTTGGTTATTATTAGCAAAAATTAATAAATCAAAACTATCTTGTGTCAAACCAATAATCATTAATGAGACTAAATGTTTGTGGTTTTTTTTTGTATCAAATTGATAAAGTTTTGTTACTTTTCTTTTTTTAAAGATTGAGGCAAAGTAAATAGAGACTGTCTTTTATATATATTGTCTTTTCAATACAAGATTATTAAATAAATAAATAAAGAAGAAATGTTAAAAATTCGATGCACCCTATATCTAATTCCAAATATTGACGACATTGGTAAAATATTTTGAAATTTGACTGCAGCTAATTTTCTCAAGTTGTACTCAGGGATACAGAGAAAGAACAACTATTGAGAAATTTATCTCCCCACTCTCTGTATGTTAAATTTTCCAGGGAGGGAGGGGACAATGAGCTGTTTATTACACTAGTCCACAATGTTTTACAATAATGTTTTCTAATTCGTTGGCTAAACAACGTTGGGGACTTTATTTGAATTTTTATGGGTTGGTTCAATAAGTTAGGTGTCTAAACGTTTCACCAACTAATTGTAATCTAATTGTGGATGTATTTAAATTTACTCCAGTAGATCTCTATAAATTCTCCTTTTATTAGTTTGATAATTTGGGGACATAGAAGTGAGAATTGTATTATGTGTTATACTTTGTATTATAGATTGTCCTATCACTGACTCCATGCTTTAAACAAGAACGTGAAATGGTGCGTAGCCGCGGGCAAAGTATATCAGAAATTGATAGAGGGAGGGGAGGTAGGGGAGAGGGAAAGTGATTTGGTGTGTCCTCACTTCTGCAAATTGTATCACAAATTCTAATCACTAACAGCAGAACTTATTACAACAACACAAACTGTCACTTTTCTATTCAATGAAAAGTCCATTGTTATATCTTTTCCCGTATGGCTTCGAAACCGATAATATCCGCTAGATTAGAACCGGTTCTTAACTATAAAGAAAAATCATGTAAAGCATCGATTTACAAACAATTACCACGAATATTAAAAAAATATAGAAAATATATTTTTAGACCGGGTCTTCGCCCTCTTGGGTATAACAGAACTGGTTTAAATCTTATAATTTTTCATTCTAATACCCACGGAAATCTGTCTATAATACGACGCGTTTTTGTTTCGAATATGAAAGAGGATATGCGAATACGCTGATATGATAGAAGCGGTTATGATAAGACACCAAGTGTTATCGCAGACATAAGCCGATGATGATAGCAGGATATAACGCGACAGATTTGGACTTTTCATTTCAAGTAGCGCAGCTACTTTATAATTGTGTCCATATGCCATCCGTTCTATGGTACGTAATAAGGAGTAAGTTATCTTTGCAATTAGAGGGTTCTGATATAATTTCATATTAAGTTATTCATATATAAAAATGAAATCTAAATTATTGACATTACGAACGACAAAAAAGGTTTTTGTGAGATTTTTTAGTGAGCTGATTAAAAGTTCAAAGGATACTTGACTCTAATTCTTATGTGAATGAAATAAAATATAAAAAAACGAGACCAATTTTATGCATAAGTAGTGCCGCAAAAATAAACATTAATATTTTAAATGAAAGAACAGTAGAAAGAAATATGTTTGAAACAAAGATTGTCCTATTATCCGAAAAAGTAGTACGGTTTAAAGTCCAGTAATGTTTTGTATTCTTAAATTTTTGTCTTTAATTATTACAAAATAAAATCATTTTTCAAACAGTTGTTGTCAATAAATCACTGAATATGATATGACGGAAAATCCTATTAATAATTGAAATTTACAAAAACAGAGACGTCTTTTACTAACGACATTTTATGTGAAAACTAAATGATTAATTATTATTTAGTACAGGAAATGATTTCTAGCGCACAACAATTAGACCAATTTAACCAGACTCAATAAAACAAATAACAATAACGTGTACGGTCATAACACATAAAGATGAAATAAAATCACATGTATATGAATATCCTATTTTATAAAGTTGTAAGATTTTTTGTCTGAAACTCAAGATTTCAATAACAACTGAACTAATTGACTTCAATTATCTTTTAAATAAAGCTTAACATAGTTCCGGAGAATTTATTTAGGTCTTGATAGTTTTAAAAATCAGGAAAGAAGTGGCAATAGTTCATAAACTCGAACTGTTATTCGTTGACTAAAAAAATACTGGATCTTGATAAGGTTGTATTAAACAACAGTGTGCAAGATTTCCTACAATTTATTTAAATTTACATTAGGGCTAATTTTGTTTATCATAATTTGGAGATACATCTATTTGTCTCCAATGTCTTATTCCTTAATTTCACTTAATAGTGAATATAATTTTGAATTATAATGGGCTCTACTCTTCAGGGAATATACCTACTGGTCCTGTGGTGGTTTTAAGATATTTTCTTGGGGGGTGGGACACCCCTAACCCCCCCAAAAACAAAAAAAATCCCCCCCTTATTTTTT